>NC_051063.1:109916828-110216828 GCF_004664715.2 Peromyscus leucopus
CTCCACTTTAACCCTTGATTATAGTGAACTGTGACACGAAGCACCTTCCTGTTTAACTTTAGAAAACAAAAGCCATCGATTCCTTTGGTATACATACTCAAGATATTAGAGTTGAATGGATTTCCTGGGGTAGAGAAGCCATTTATTTGTTCATTCATGCACTCACTCACTCACATGAACCAATTACAAATCAGCTGTTCAATCTTCTTCCTAGCTAGGATAATTTTAATTATCAAGTTGAAATAATATAAAATTCACCTGGAAAAAGGGTTTCAATGAGGGATTGCCTATATCACGTTGATCTGGGGGCATTCCTATGTGGGGGATATATTAATTACTCTAGGTGTACTTACATATATATGTATGTACATATACATAAATCATGTTGTTTTTCTTTTTTAACAACCATAATATAAACACTGTAATAAATAATATAAAATCAAAATAAAATGTCTTGTGAAAATATTTATTTTTTATTAACAAGGTAAATTTTGTAATCTATTTTTCTAAGATAATAAACACAAAAACCATATAGAAGTTCTTTCATATCTAATGTCTCATACAGTATGGTGGTGACTTTACTCAGTACTGAGTTAGGTACTTTCAATTCAAATTTTCTTATCATTTAAATATAAAAAATTGGATCCAGTTGATACTTTTGATCTTTCATCTTCTCATTTGTAAAATGAACTAATATTACACACATTGACTATTATAATTGTCAATATATGCTAGAACAAAGAAAAGAAAAAAATAACTTTTATGAAATAACAACATTAAAAAAATCCTCTTCCCTCACGAGTTAGGTTCTATTGTTCATATTGTATTACCCTACTTCCAAAAGGATATTAATGTTCAAATAGCCATTCTTCCCTTCTCACATGAGAGTTGCTTTTGTTCATGGGTGTTTTCTCACAGTGAAAGAAGCCATAATTAAGACAGTTGGGTCTTTTAAAAGTCTGCTTACAAAATTTATTTGTTTTTAGATAGTTTCATACATTATCATTATCTCACCTAGCAAATAAATGAACAAATATACATTTTAAAAGTTTTGGTTTGAGTGGTGTCTTTTGCTTACTTTAAATCTTCCTCAGCTGGGTGGTGGTGGCGCACGCCTTTAATCCCAGCACTTGGGAGGCAGAGGAAGGTGGATCTCTGTGAGTTCAAGGCCACCCTGGTCTACAGAGTGAGATCCAGGAAAGGTGCAAAGCTACACAGAGAAACCCTGTCTCAAAAAACCAAAAGAAAAAAAATCTTCCTCATGAATAGAATAGGTTGAGCTGTCAACATGAAGAGTGGTAGCTGGAAGCAGAAGTGGTAAAGATGGTAACAGTGGCAGCCAAAGAAACAATTGCAGCAAGAGGAAGGCTGCAAAGCTCCAGAGAGCAGCCAGGGGAAGAAACAAGGGATAATAGTCAGTGAGGGCAGGGAATGTCAGACATATAGAGAAGGTGTGGAAGGCATAAAGTTGAGGCTGAAGAAAGATAGGAGACTATGAAGAACCATGGATGATAAATGGTGAGTTTTGTCCCCTAAAAGAGTTCAAAAGCACATCAAAGTCTTAAGGGTCAAAAATGGTCTCCAAACTTTTGGCTCAAGAACTATAACAGCAACTGATTATAAGGCCCTATATTTCTAATGCCCTAATACTCAAAATGTATAATATGAGGCAATAGAGGAGCTCAGGGTTCCAATACCCAAGGCTCTCCAGTGCTATTTGCCGCTTCATCACATTGCTGCTTGGAGCGGTGGTTATCAATAGGTACCAAGAACATGAATCATGGACATTTACAGACTGAGCAATAGGTCTCATTTTTGGCACTCAGAGATGCAAGCCTCTGGTTTCATAAGTCTTGAGCAGTAAGCACCTAGCTCTCAGGGCTCAGTACTGCAAGCCTCTGGGTTTGCTAATTTAGCCTTTAAGCACTGAAGAGCCCACTACTGCCAAGAGTAGAAGAGATAATCCTTGTCTGCTCCTGATATCTGTCATCTATCTGAGCCAGCTGTTTGATAACAGTGTTAGTAACCGAGGAGACAAAAGATGCTTCTTAGAAATACAAATCAAAAGGTATCTGAAGAATAAGAGTCAGACACTTGATGTATTTACCACCAGTTAGCTTTGCTTATATCTAGAATCTCTCATTTGAATTCATTTAAATTAAATTTTCTATTATCCAAAAACAAAATTATTTCAAAGTTATCTATCTTGAGAATTAACATGGATAGGATCTTATGAAAGAGAATGCTCAGTCACATTATGTAGTTTAGAGACAAGAATTTATAGTCTTGAGATATATTCTGATAATTATATAACCTTTGGAATTGTAAATCATTTGGAAGTGATAAAACCATACTGAAGCTAGAAAGGATGGATTATTTCCTTGCTTCTGTAAGTGTTCATCATTACCAAATAATTATATCTGTCTGTCTGTGTGTCTCTATCTGTTTATCTATCTATCTATCTATCTATCTATCTATCTATCTATCTATCATCTATCTCTCTCTATTATATATATATATATATATATAATATATATATAATATATATATTCTCATGATACATATGGAAGAAAAGGAGGTAGGAGAGTAAAGACAAGCAGAACATTGCCATTTAGCCCTATGAAGTTTATTTGTAGGATTCATGACTGCAAACAGTGTCAGAAACCGATATGTAGTTAGTCTTGTTTACTGAATAAAAAAAAGACAGTCTCTGAGGAACTTCTGTAATAATGCTGGAAGCATGCTGTAATTAACCCAGATTAATTACCTTCACACCAAGCAAACCACTCTGGAGATGGCATGTGGCTTAGCTGCCAAGTACCATGGTATAATAAGGTCAGAATGAACAATTTCTAACATTTTGCCTATGGTATATAAACCTTTAATGGAGCCAAATGCCAGGCATCTACACACTTCTACAGTCAAGGTCAAGACAAGTGCAATACTACAAAGCTGTTCCTTTATTAGTAATTTTGATCTTTAGCTCATTAATTATTTATATGTCATCCATGAACATCACAATAGAAGATAAGGAATTGAAGACACATAGGTAGTCATGAGAGCTAGCCTAATTCCCTATATAAAATCCTTCCCAATACTACACACACACACACACACACACACACACACACACACACAAAGACAACTCAATCTGTTCTACTCCAAATCTGTACCAATTAAGGAAGCAGTGTTTCAAAATCTGAATGCAAGCATATAGTTAGATGTAACTCAATGTTCTTCTCTGATATTTAATATTTGTACTTTAAAACAAGTGATCATGAGTGTTATTTTCCCATTTTCAAAAGTGTTGTGATCTTATTCACAACATGCTTTGATGTAATGCTTTGCTCTGAATGGGAAACTATTATCTTCTCTTTTTTCTTTTCTCATCAGAATTTTCATGAAACTCTAAAATGGAGGAGTTTACATGGAACTATTTCCACTATCTATGGACAAATGTTTGGACCCATGTCACCTTCCTGGGACTTTATAGAATAGAATCATTAGACTCATCTTCTTTCACCCCAAGAAAGGCACTGCATGGCCATGGATATGAAACCTATGACTTAAAATGTGTCCTATACTGTTTTCATGTGAGCTTGTCCTGACATTGCTTAGGTATCACTCATGAATTAGTGGAAGATGATCTTCAGCAAGGGAAGTCTTTGGTTGTAAACAACCCTTTATCCAACAAAAGTGTTGGATTAAGGTATTTCCTTGACTGTAGTTCACAGAAATATTATTGATACATTATTCTGAGCTGTTTACTCCCTTAAGCCTTTTTCTTCACTCTCAGAAGTTTGTAAATATTTCATAAATCTGTCTACCCAAATTAAATGAAATCTTTCAGGACTGGCATTACTACAATTGAGAACACAGAGCATGCTATGCTATCACTTGGTTGTGTCTTATCTATCAAAATGGTAACAGTTGTGAATGCCTATACCACAGAGCCAACTAATAATGTCTATATTTGATTAAAAACTCTGTTCTTTTCCTCCAGAGTTCTAGGTTGCATTTGTGGTTCTACTGGATTTATGACTTAGAATTGTCACTTAGCTGTCAATCCTCTAGCTTTTCACCTGTAAAACTGGATGTATACAAAGGATTCAGTGAGATGATGCACATGAAGCAACAACACAGAGCCTATGTGAAGGACTCAACAGTTTGTTCTTTTCTGACATTTCTCTCCTGCCTTTTCTATCCCCAACCACTCCAGTCATACAATGGCAAGTACTCTGTGGATAATAGAGAAATAGACCAATTTTGAGAAGGATTTGCATCTTACCACCTCTGACAACAATTTGACGGTGGGGGTCTTCACCTAATTTGGGGACTCATCAAAGTACTGGGTGTACTGGGTGTACTGGGTGTACCAAACTTGGATAATTATTGTGCAACCAATAGAGGCAAAATGGGAGTAGGGGAGAGACACATACACCCCAATCCTAACCCTGGATATATTTGTGCCAGTGAGTGGAAAGCAGTCTCCAGCTCTTTGTGGTATGTTGGTTTCTAAAGCAAACTGAAAATATTTCATAAGGATGACTTGTAACATTTATGGGTTTCATCATGAATTCTTCATAGCCAAGAAGGAAGTGTGGAAAGATTTCTCCATGTGTCTATGCCTTCTATTCTTTGTATCACACGTGGAGAGAGAGAGAGAGAGATAGAGATAGAGAGAGAGACAGACAGACAGACAGACAGAGGAGAATCTTTCTTGGGTAGAAGAATGTTTTATTTTCCTTCCTTTCTTTTTCCTACTTAATTAACTAAACTTCAGGTAGAGTGATTCCAGGGACCCAGGGACATAATTTAAAGCTCCAGAGAAGGCCAGACATTGGCCTATTACAGCAAGCAAATCAAAGTAACTGAATCAATTAAAGCTGAAAACAGACCATATTCTGCTAAATGTGCTTTAATTGGTAGAGAATGTAGAGTGTGCTTTTGAAATGCCATTTTAATGATCCCAGGGAGCAAAGTACTCATTTGAACTTAAAATTTGTTCCCCCACTGGCTCCTACTATTTATTGAACAGCTACCATTCTGGGCAGTTTAGCTGGTGAGAACATGATGGATGTGGAAGTTAGCAAAATGTCTTGGATTTATCCTTTCCTGGCTGTCCAGCCAGTGTTGATTTTAGTTTTCTTAAAGTCTTTAAGCTATTCTCTATAAAATGGATATGGTGTTCTTTTCAAAGGCTTAATTACAATAATTAGTGATAATATGACAAACAGATACTTAATATATGGAAGAAATTGTGCTGTCACTAGTGATAGATGCATTGTAACATTTGGCTTACATTTCTTCTAATTGAATAAGTTAAAGTACTTCACTGTCAAAGAAAAAAGGTTAGATAAGTGGGAGATGAATATCAACTATCAATTATCAAACTATTATCTAATTGTTTATATACATTAACACACATATTTATGAATATATGTGCATTCATATAGCACAATATTAGTAAATATATATAATATATTGTGAATATATATATATATATATATATACATATATAGTGAAAAGTCATCATGGAAACCACTATTTTATATAATATACACTAATAAAACATTTTTTTAAAATAGGTTTTATAATGTCCACAAACTCTTGCTCTGAAGTTGGAGAGCTTAAGATAATATAAGCTAAGTATTCTGAGTGATTCATTCCTAACAAAATGATTCATCACAGACCTTGGATATTTTTGTGCATTTAGTCACATCTTTGTTTTTAAGGGTTAACATACCAGTATGCTTGTCTGAGATAATAAAACTATTCCTTTAACACTCTAGCTATAAAACCTTACTAACCTAGTGCCATTTAACCTAGCATATAAGGAATCTCTTATGTCAGTTCTCTGTGAATCACTGAAGTATAAATTTGAGGAGTATAGAAAATATTATACTTGCCTCTGACATCTAATTTTACAACCATATCAAAGTATACCCAAGGAAATACTGGGGAATTATGGTATATTAATGTAGGAATATTTTGTACTGTCAGTAATGTAATTATAAAGATGATGTAGGAAAATATGTTCTCAAAGAAAAAGTAGTAAAAAATACCAAGTTTCCTTTTCTGTGTGGTTCTTACCCGGCCATGCTCGGTACTATTCCAGCCTTATCTTAGGGGGAGCTGTCTCCCAGGTCTGAAACCTACTTTCATTGTCGGTTCTTGATTTACGGGTAGATATATAATGGATTCCAATTAAATAGCCTCTATAGACGTTGGATAGTGGCACTAATGTAAAATGGACTTTCTGTTAGGAAGGAAATGCTAAGAGCGGCCATACCTTCTGCTTCCTCTGATCATCTATATGTAGTACATGTAAACGCATAGTGACCATGCTGTGAGAGAAAAAAAAGAACTGTTTGGGTGTGGTTTCTTATAGTGATGAAACATACCTGATACTTTAACCTTTGTGACTTCCAGTTTTACTTTTGTAGAGAAAGTACTTCTGCATCTCTAATGGACATCCACAGTGACTAGCCTGGCATTAATTCAAATGTCACTGCCCCTGTACCTGCTAATACATGAGATAACTGGCCCCACAGTCAGTCATTTCGGGTTAGTGTTACTTTTGTTTGTTTTTCCTAAAGGCAAATTATTCCAAGAAAATGTAAGAACCTGGGAGGAAAAGAAACATCAGGGAAGATGGAATTGAACGTAGTTAAGAAATTCAGGACAATGTGTTGCTATTAAACTATTAGGAACCATTAAATTGTAGGCAGACTTGGGAGTAGCCTTCATCCTGACTTGCATCCTAGATTTGCCTTGGCCAATGACACTGCTTTGGGGATATTTTCTTCTTCCCATGTTCTATTACTTTCCTGGGTACCAGTACTGCCTTACTTCCATATCCCTTCCCAGGAACCAGTTTTCTCCCTTTTCTGCTGACATAACAGACTGTTTACTGAGGCCATATTCACAGGTCTCTAGATTCCACAAACTCAGACTTTATTTTGGACTTCTGCTCAAAGTCTCATGAGTTGTGAACAAAGCCACCCCCCCTCCCAGTTCTTCAGATATCTTCTGAGAACCTGTGGTCCTCTGAAAATTTCAGTTTCTTAAGGTTACTGTATGGCAGTCTCCATTCTCTTGTTGGTTGTCAGGTAAAAACTACTCTCAGCAAGACTAGGCTGTCGGCAATTCTTAGAGTCTAACTTTTTCATGATCTAGTGTCTTACTTCTTCCATCTAGCAGAGGGATCATTCACCCCAGTCTGTGAAGACCAAGTCTTGTCCACTGTAACACAATAATGGAAATGACTTCCCCTTCTGCTATGCTCTATCCTATTAGCTGGCAGTAAACTGTAGGTTCTGTTGCATTGGAGGGAAGAGAGTTAATGCAAGGCTTTTAGACTAGTGTGTGTCTACCAGAGACCTCATAACCTTGGTCACCTCTATCTACTATGCTATTTTTTTTCTAACAGTGTCTTCCTTTGTAAAGTGTAAAGTGTTTTGTATTAAATTCTACATAGGACTACAGGTAATGTGAAAGAAAAAAAATAAACACTTTATACTTACTACTTCATAGGATCGCAAGGGAGGGATTAAGAGGAAGGTCAAAGGGCTGGCTAGATGGCTCAGCAGTTTAATTGTAGTTGCTGAAAAATCTGACAACCTGATTCCAAACCTGGGATCCATGTAGTGGGAAGAGAAAACTTGTATCCAGAAGCTATCCTAGAATGTGCATGGATACACACATATACAATCAAATAAATAAGTAAATGTAATTTGTAAAAAAGTAAAAGTATGATTTTGTGCTCTCAGGATGAACCAATACTTCTTAAGACAAAATTTGAAGCAAGCTACCCCTTTTAAAATAATCTTAGCTTAGCCGGATGGTGGTGGCGCATGCCTTTAATCCCAGCACTCGGGAGGCAGAGCCAGGCGGATCTCCATGAGTTCGAGGCCAGCCTGGGCTACTAAGTGAGTTCCAGGAAAGGCGCAAAGCTACAGAGAGAAACCTTGTCTCGAAAACCCAATCATCATCATCATCATCATCATCATCATCATCATCATCTTTAACAGTTTCCTAATGCTCTAAAATCTAATGATGACCTTAATGTTCCCTGATCTCAGGTGATTATTTCCACATTACTCCCATGTACATTATTCTGTGCTTTCTCTCAGTCTCTTGGCTCCTCTCACCTCTGCACTTTTGGGAACACTCAACCTTTTACCCCACATTCATCCTGAATTTATATTCACACTTATTTGTGTAACCGCTCTAGTAACCTTCCCTATAAATCTCAGCTTACAGAAGACACTGAAAGAAGACAACTGTTTAAGAGCTTCTCCATTCACCTAGAGATCAGAGATTTGAATCCAAGGCAGTATAATCTGAAGCCTCATTCACTTTTCTGTCAAGATTGCCACTGTAAATATTAACCTCACACCTTGCTTTCTAAATTAACTGTATGAAGTATTTTTAGCAGTACCAGTGAACTCAACATTTTATATCTGTGCATATAATATATTTCCTCTAACTCTGTTTCTTGCAAGTACCAGCTTCAGGTGAAATAATAAGTTTTAAAAAATCAGGTGGGAGGAAATAGTATACTATGACTCAGAGTTTGGAAGCTGGGTGCCAGGAAATCATGACTTCAAGATCATCTTTGGCTATACAGCAAGTAGGAAACCAGCCTGTGATACATGAGAATTTGCCTCAAACATACACACATATACGCATACACATGCACAAATAAAGTCAACGACTATACTAAATAAAGGCCTTTAAATACCATACAAAATATTTTTGTTTGTACCATCTATTAAAATGTTTTATAGTAAGATATATCATGAAAATAGTGTTTTGAGAGTATTAATATGATCTTCTTTGCCTCAAAGAACTAAATTAGATAATGGATATGTGGATAGAAATTAGCCAGAATAATGCCCTGGGCATGGCAATTTCTCAATAAGTTGCATCATTTGAAGTCAGATGCCATGGATTGAATTTCTCAAGTCCTTACTCATTATCCGAGTATCTATGGACAAACTGTTTAATGGCTCTGTGCCTTTTTCACATCTGTAATAGACAATAATAGCAATGCCTTTCTCACACAGGTAGGTCGTAGGTAGATGAGTTAGTCTAGGGAACAATTAGGATATGGGGGTACATGAAAGCTACACAGTATTTATTAAATAAAACATTAATTGTTAACCATTTAAGGAACAAAGTGATTTGGCTGAAATATCCTCTGCATACCATACACATACACAGTCATCACCTCCACACAGAGACAGAGAGGAAGACAGAGACATGTTCACACTAACATGTGCTCATGGAAGAGAACAATTTGCAAAAATAAGTTCCCTCCTTCTACCATGTGGGCCCCAGGGTTTTAACTCAGGTGGAAGGTTTCCAGCAAGCACCCTTACCAACCTATGTAGCCCTTTTGGTGGCCCAGGGATGACTTAATACTTTTAAAGTCTGACACATATGTGACACTGTTCAACATTTGTAGAGACCATTTTATGTTATCTCACTTGATTCTCTTGATACTTCCATGTGTCCTATTTATTATAAATCATTACTTTAAGTGACTATTTTGTGGAAAATGCTGAAATGTTTTAGGCTATAAATAACTACTCATGGGAAAAATGAAGGGTATAGCCTTCTGAAAATTTGATAAGGAGATAGTATGGATGGAAGATAGACAGTATTTACTGGGGTAGTTGAAAAGGACTACAGATCATTTCTGAGAACTTCAAGGCATCCTACTGACCATAGACACAGAATATCCAGTCACTAAAGAGGTGATAGCTTCTAGTCTCCTCCCTGTCATATGTGCTGAAGTTATGAATAGACCAACTACAGATCAAATAGTTCAGGTATGACTTAGAGACAGATGAGGAACACTCAAAGGAGGGATAAAATGATCAGATGCTTGGAAGGAACCCATAATGCCCATTTTGTACTTATGTAAAATAACAACAAAGGACATAAGTGTGTGATAATAGATCTCACATAAGCTGGAGCTGGAATGCACTAACTGCAAATACAATCTGTGTACAAAATACAGAACAAGCAGCCTCATACAGTCTGTGTTGTCCCAGCAGTTGGGTTGACCATGGAGCTATCCACAATTGCACGAAGCCACTGACCAATGAAGAGATGACCCCTTATAAGTTTCAATCTTTTGTTATACACAAGGTCCTAGCTGTAAACTATTGACAGAAATCCTCCTGTTAAATTGCCTTTGTGTTTACAAAAACTTTCACATGACTTGCTTAGGTAAGATCTGTGCCTCCCATACAGGTAAAAATTATGGCCTAATAGAAAAGCCTTGCCTGTAGCCTTCTGGTCCAGGTTCATTTCTACTACTTTTGCATCCAAGAAGCTGATAGTGAAGGTTGTACTCTGCTCATGAGAGGCATGATATTATACACTGGCAGCATACACATGGTACTAACTTTGCAACTACACAGGATTACCAAGATGCTATGTCATTGAGGCTTCATCTAGATTTTGAAAGATGATTGGTACAACTATCTGAAGCCTGTGACATATAGCCAAGATAAAGGACTTCAACAGAAGTGTTGTCACTGTCGTGATCTCTCAATAGGGCCATGCCGAGCATGGTCATGGAAGTGGGACTGCCTCAGAGAGCCAAACTGATAGAATCAAAAAAATGTCATTTCAGCCTGGAGAGCTACCACATGCATGCAGCAAAGCTGCAGAGATGTAGAGACTGCACTGACTGAAGCTCTAGGAGCCAATTACTAGCTTAGTATGTCTGGAAAGTGAATATCTGGCTACTTGTATGTCATCTCGACACAAACTAGAGCTGTTGGCAAGAGGGGACCTCAATTGAGAAAATTTTCCTCTAGACTGGCCCGTGGGCAAGCTTTCTTAATTGATGATTGGTGTGGGGAGGGCCTATCTCATCATACATAGTGCCATGACTCAAGAATGGAAGTCCTTTCATTATATATTCAATTCAGAAGGTAGATGAACTTGTGATTTGATACCATGGAACAGCTAAATTTCCACCAAAGACCAAGTTAACATCAATTTCAAAGCAACAAAGTAATGGAGAAAAGAAGCCCGGTTGACTTTGTGAGAACTGGTACCAGAACTGCATGTCTGTAGGCTGGTTTTGTGTTAGGACACCAGTTTTCAGTATTCATTTTAAGCTTGTTTTCAATTAATGAGCTAATTATGACTCCAACTTGAAAACAGTATTTTATTTTCAAGCATAGTTTGCCTCAAAGACCTGCTTGGGTTTTATAAATACTTGTTAATAAGAAAGGTCCCTGCTGCATCACCACAGAGGATGATACTGTGTCATGATCTCTGGATTGAACAGAGTTGATTGACTCCCAGCTCCAGCCTGATACTTTTATCTTGGTTACCTAAGACGTATTACAGAAAATGGACATTAGATGCTGGCTCTGTAGAGTCACATAGGTTCAGACGAAAGCATTTCTTCCAGGGCTAGAGATTCTGTTTAAAATGTAAAGGATGGTAATTAGTATTTACATGTTTATATGTTTATATATTTTACACAATAGTTTATGTCTTTAATTATTTGTATATGTGTAGGGAAAGATGTCTACACAGGCTAGACGAGGGAACTGGTAGCTCTGGAGCAGTAGCTTTGGAGCCAGAGTTGAAGGAAGCTGTAATACATATAACATGAGTCCTAGGAACCAAACTCAGATCCTTTGTTAGAGCAGTATCTACTCTTAACTGGTAAGCCTTCACTCCAGTCACCAATGATAAATATTTACATATGCTTTATTCACCCACTGTGAGACATGACCTTATAGAGGAAACTCCATAAATATTGACAGAATTACAGAAAATGCAACATGGTTCAATAACATTAAGTCAAATGTAAATATTGTTTATCTTAATCAAGAACCAATATTGGCCTAAGGGCCTCAGGTAGGCATGACCCTGCCTGTATATTACCACAACTCTGAGCTGACTTTCTTCCTAGTAGCTATCTCATCACCATGGCTTGATGATCATGCAGAGAATTCTTGAAATCTGTTCTTCCATCTGTAATATGGGTCACCATCATATCTTCAAATACTATGGTTCAGTCAGGAATATAGATTCTATGAAAATATTTTTTTCAACTGCATATGAAGTATAGTATCAAACTATGATGCTGGAGTTCCTTGTGCAGAGACCATCGAAAGGTTTTGTCAGGTGCTGTTTCCCCCTTTGGGAGTTAAGTGTCTTTGTTAATCCTCTATATTTATATTATTTTTTTATTCCAGTTCAAAAATGACCTAGTGTAAAAATCACATCTTCACTGTCTTGAGCACTTGTTTAAATGCAAGTATGCTTGGGGCCAATTTGTTTTTTAAGATGTGTTGGCACCATTTCTTGGCTCAAGGAAGGTAAGAAATGTTTGTTGCCTTCTTTACATCTTTACCTTCTGTGTCTACTGCAATGTTTTTTTTAAAAAATTTTAATCTGACTGAACTGAAAGGAAACCCCATAGTCAAGTGTCTCCATGATCCATCAAATTTCCTTCACAGTCAGCCAAGTTCATTTCTAAAACCACATACTTACTCATCCCTATTCTGTCTCACACTACACTCCTAGACAAAGGGAGAGCATAGAACAGCTTCCCAACTCTCAAGGAGCTCAGCATCTATACAGGAAGACAAATGCTTGATTGGGATTCAGAGTGATACACCTATTGAGACAGCTTTGTGAGACAGAGCAGGAGGGCACAGACTGCAGCCACCTAGACAGAGGTGGTGGAAGAGCCAATGCAGCTTCCTGCAACTACATTCCTACCAGTGAGTAACTTAACAAATAAACACGGGAGATCTTGAAATAACTACCTAGCTATAGCCTAGCAAAACCTCGTTACTCTAGGAAATGATTCCACACTTACCTTTCCTTTCTATTTTACCTCAGTTATGTTAATACTAATTCTTTTTCATTTATTTTAAAGGCTGAAAAGTAATTATTTGCCAGCTGTTCTACAGAAACATCTCCAGGCATTGGGAATGTTGGGTGTTTTCGATCAGCTCATTTGATATTTTTAAGGTTGGTAAAGGAATTGGAGATGGGGTTTTGGGTTTCAAGTGAAAACAACTACCTGAATTTATTGCATTTTGAAACTAAACATCTTTAGAACTCATTCTAGGTGTGACTGCTTTCTTAAGATCCCATGGGCTGAAAGAAAACCTTGGCTTGGCCTGTTGCTAGATTCCACTAAGGCTTTCTGTCTCCTTTTGTCTTAGCTACTCTCTTTCCTCTCTGAAGTCATACATTTTTACTCTATCGCGAAGGGGAAACATCCTTTCAAACTCCTCAATTCATAATTGAAGAAGTTTTGTCAGATCAAAAGGAAAGAAAGAATGAACAGAAGCGAAGTGCATGGAAAGCTTTAATATTTGAGTGGCCACACCGTATCTGGGGCAGCTTTGCTGCTGGTCGCTGTGCAGCACAGGCAGAACAAAAAAAAAAAAAAAAAAAAGAATCCAGAGTGATTTGTTCAAGGTTGCTCAATGTGAGTCAGAAAAGATTGGGCATTTTAATGCCAGGCAGAGCAGACATCTTTCTTCCCTAAAAAGGTGTTCTTTGTATGGGATTGGTTTCAATCCCCCAAATTAAACATGATCATAGTTCATACATTTCAAGCTGCTTTTTCTTGAGGTGAGAAGGGCTGCGGTGCTGCAAGGAAAAAAAGATGTTGGCTACATAATACAAATACAACGGCAGCCCTGAGCAGGAAGTAGTCAGGGGAGGGGGCTTAGTGTGGCCTTTTCTATACAATTACTAATGGTAGGAAGAACATGCATAGGGGACCATATGTGCAGAGGAAAGGAAAGTAAGAACTGGAGAAATCTCCTATCCTGGGCCTCTTGGGACCTTTCTAAGCTCCTTCATTCTTACATATGCATGAGCTCCTAGTTCCTCCCTCACCTTTTCTAGCTGCCCCAAGCAAACCCCAAAGCCTTTGTTCAGAACCTCTTGGTTAAAAGCCCAATATGCAGAGTCAAATAACTTTGCATTCAAACTGAAAGCTTTTCCAATCAGCCAAGGAACTTTGGGCAAGCTCATTTAGCTCTCTGAACCTTGGGCTTGAAAAAAAAAAAAAGGATGTAATTTTGTCTGCTGTAGAGGTTGTTATGGAATTAGATGAGTGTTCATGGATTCAACACACTGCAATGAGTAAATGGCAAGAAATGTTATCATATCCACAATACATAATCCATAGATTGTTTTCATTTGTTTTTCTCCACATAAAGAAAGTTGAGTCTCTAGACCATACTACAACTGAACTAGGAGGTTGCTTTAAAGCTCATTCAACAGACTCTGCTATAAAACCCAGTTTCCTATATTCAGCTATTGTTGTGGGAATAAATGTGTCCTGTCTGCAAAATGACATTTTGCTTCCTTATAACACATTTTTTCTTCAGCCCTGTCAGTACTCTGAACATGATAGACCAATTTATTGCACGCCGGAAACTGAGAAAATGGCAGAAGCAGGAAGGTGTCTGACTCCTCTCACGTCATTTCCCTGAAGCCTCTTGTGAAACGTAGGTCTCATCTTTTCCATGAATGCAGGGATTGTTAACAACCAGGATGCAGAGAGAAACTAAACAAACAGGGGTTGTTAAGTTCCACAGTGTAGGGACGTGGATTCCCTTTTTTCCCTCTAATTATATTTAGAGCCATCTATAAAAATCAGCTTTTCCTGGACCTTTGAGTCTTCATGGCCAGATCTCCCATTTTTATGACATATTTAATACATATTTTTACTACAGATGTTTTTATACTATTCCTTTGTTATTTTTTTTTTTTTTTTTGGAAGAGTGTCAACCATGAAACTTGAGAATTAAAAAAAAAAAAAAACTTTTTATCTCATAATTCCCTTTTGTTTCTCTCAGGATGTCTCATCTTAGAGAACATTATTCCTAAAGTCATATGCTTTTATGCTCTTGTAGACTATTAAGCCCTAACTATTATGAAGTCCATGTGATGATTTTCATGTGCTTTCATTCACCCCATGTGTCAATGGCTTTCAATAATGAGACAGAGTTATATAAAGCTTCTTTGGCAGAAAAGACCTCCATTTAAAAGTGGAGTCCCCATTGGGTATCATCATAAAACTCCCTACATGAAACCATTCAGTTTTCCAGCAGATGGGTGCTTTGTCACACAGTATTTATCTTCTTTTTATATTCAACTTAATTCAAATCATCCAATTAATTTTGTAGAAAAGCAGAGCTATGGTTTCCTGACACTGAGGCTAGAAAGTTTCATCAGAAGTGATTAATGCTCTAATTGGAGACTGAGTAGGGCTTCTAGAGGAAGAACGGATATCATTTTAAGAAGGTGATATGAAGACTCAGGTGAGAAATTATAGAACTTGAGTCTAAGCATAAGCAGCTGAAGAAATTATAAAAAGATAGGGCTGTAACTAGCTCACACATTACTGTGCCTTACTACTTAACTACCTCTTCCTTTAGACTCAAACCAGTAGGAGGCTGCCCAGAAGAGATAATAGACCTCCAGCATTGAAGTCATCTAAAACTGCAATGATTTCATAAGAACAGGAGGACCAAGGAAAAAAAGCAGCTAGCGGTATGATGTAGCACCCTAAAAGGAAGGTTTTGCATAAGTTGGAGGAAAATGAGTTGTTTTGAATATTTTCAGAGTAGCAAAAAGCATTCCCAGGTTTCCAAGGCTGCAAACCCAATCAAGTCAAAAGCATGGGTTAGCATCTTAGGAAGCAACATTCCAACAATAAAGGACTGAGCAAGTAACATTCCTTTCATTGATACACAAAAGCTGAACAACAACTTTGATAGACTGCTATTGTTGTTTTCATTTAGCAGACCACAAATCTTGAGAATGGGGAGGTTCAGTGATCTGTGCAAACCTACAGTGAAGGGCAGAACACTGTCTTAAATCTAAGTGGACCTCTGACTTCACTCTTGTCCTTTTGCCTTCATTTCCCTGGATCTTAGAAACAAATCGAACGTCTGTAGCATATTTTATTCATGTTAATAAGTCATATACAAAAAGCATTCTGAAATAGTCAGGGTGAGGAAGGAATTCATGTTGGTGAGAAGAGACATTTAGATTTGGATATAAGCATTTTGGACTTCCTATGTATTTTCTGTAGAAAATGTAATATACTACAACACAAATTTCTAATTTCCCTGGGGATGTAGAAATTGGCTTGAGGTATTGAAGACTATTTAGAATAAATAATTCCCAATAAACTTAATTTGGGAGGCCACTAAATTATAAAGAATGTCACATATCAGAGGAATAGACTAGAAAAACTTTGAAATGTACATGTACATTTAAAGTGCTCATCCTGAGCAAAAGTATAGATAGTTACATCACTCAGTGAAATTCAGAAAGAAAGCATAATGCTTTCCTGTCTTTTCACATCTGAAATGTCACTACTAGAAAGATAAGTGTTATTACATGCATTACTCACAAAGGGAATCAGAAATGGGCCAATTATGACTAGAAAATACTGTTAATTATTTTCTAGTAATCAGTTGTTGCCCTCAGTGTTACATTATATATTGCCACAGCAAAAAGTAGAGTGATAACTGTTAGTACTTATTTTCATATATTTTTATAGCAGGAACACTCCCATCATAAACTGAATAAATAGATCATCAGGATTAAATAATTTTAAGACTTCATCTCTATCTTTCTTTCTTTTTCATTAAGAAACATTCCATTCATTCTACACACCAACCACAGATTCTCCTTTTCTCCCTACTCCTGCCCTCAGCTTTTCTCCCCCATCCCACCTCCCATTCCCACCTCCTTCAAGGCAAGACCTCCCATGGGGAGTCAGCAGAGCCTGGTACATTAAGTTGAAGCAGGTAGAAGCCTTAGTCATATAGCTTATGTGAGAAAATTGATTTAAAACCAGATACCATAAGGCCACAATGAAAGCTTTTCCAGAATTCAGACCCCACCAGGAAGCAGCTCCCATGGATGCTGGCTGTGGGATATTTTTCTGTGTGCTATGAATATATGTTGCTCTGATTGGTTGATAAATAAAGCTACATTGGCCTATGGCAGGGCAGGATGGAGCCATGTGGGAAAATCCAAGACAGATAGGAGAGAAGAAAGGAGAGTGGGGCAGATGGTGTTGGCCACTGCCAGGAGAAACAAGATATAAAGCACCAGTTAGTCACAAGCCATGTAGCAAGGTATAGATTTATAGAAATTGGTTAACTAATGATATAAAGACTAGCTAGCAGGAAGCCTGCCATGGCCATAGTTTGAAAATAATATAAGTTTCTGTGTGTTTATTTGGGTCTGAGAAGCTGCAGGACTTGGCAGGACACAGGAAAGATTCCAACTATAGATGCTGCAAATTATTCTGCTCCTGATCTCTTTTTTTTTTTTTTTTTCTTAAACCAGAATTAACCTTAAAGCATGTGCTGTGTCTTAACTGCCTTTACTCAGCTGAATACAAAGATCTTCATGGCATGTCTTCCCCAATAGGAAAGAAGGGCCCTGAGAGCTCAACCTCCTGATGCCTTTCTCCAGAGGCCAGCAAATAAATCTCTACACAATCCCATTATAGTTACATTTCCTTACAATCTTGTATTTACTTTGAAACATCCTATCTAATTAATACCCATCAAAATGTCCATGACTCTTCTGCATATTTGGTTATCACCTTATTGTCTGAACGTAGAGGACAGAAGACTGAGAGAGCCCACTCACTGACCTGCTCTTCTGAACTCAGGCCATTGCAATGGTCCAGCTGAACAGAGTAGGTCTTTAATTCAGGAATCCAGGTTTGATAAATTTATGCACATCACAAGAGTTTTGAGTTTGCATTGAATGTATAGGTATGGACAGCACTTCCCCACATGACTTACCTCCTGCAGCTTTGCCAGCCCAGCCCAGTCAATCCAGTAGGAATGCTGACTTATCTAGGAAAAGGAAAATAAGGGCATATGAAATACAAAGGAAGATGTGTGGCCTCAAGCATTCACACAGTTTCTTCAATTAATATTAGTTTCCTTCATAATTCAGGAAAAGAACAAAAATGCAGTAAATGAAAATAGTATTCCGAACTCAAACACCACCTACAGAATTTAAACCCACATGAAGTCTAAATTCAGAAATGGCCTGGCAACATGAAATAAGAATCATTTTAGAGTCAGTTAATCTCTAACTTTAATTTTCTCAACGCAGAGAACCCCAGCAGTACTCAAGCTCGTTAGCCCAGGGAGGGGTCTGGCAAATGAATCCAGTCTAATTACAAAATGCCTTTGAGATAGCAAGTGCAACATGCGTCTGCTCTTCTGTGATTTGACTGCACCAAAGGTGTAACCCACATGTTAATAAGCAACTTTAATTCATGCTGATAGTAAAGTGATGTGTCTAATCCTGTCTATAATCATATGCTTGGGCATAAATGCTTTCCCTAGTAAGGAAGAATACTGAAAACAATATGATACAACAGGATTTCATATTTTAAAAATCATCAAAAAATGTCAACTGTTTGACCATATTCATTACGTTTTCAAGAAAATGCGTAATTATATATGATTGATATGTTTTGTTAGTTTTCTTTATGAAATGATTAAGTGCTAGAGATTTCTGCCAAGACTTTGTGGCTCCATTAAGATATCAGAACTCTATTACAAACTAAGGTCATTACTGTTCTTATATCCTAGGGATATTAGACATTAAGATGTAAACTCTCATTCACAAATGTCAAATAAAAAAAATCTTCTCATTTATATGTGTTTTAATTATCAGTGTAAACATTTTGCTCAAATATATATAACTCCAACCTAACCCTCATCCATGTTCAGTCTCAATGCCCTCTCATGCTGTATACAACAGTACAAAGGAAGATATTTCATGTGTTATTAGTTATAAAACCACTGGAATGGTCCAATTACAAATCACTCTTCATTAAAATCACAGGAGAATCCAAATTATCATAAGAACTTACATTAGAAAGAGGAAAAGCATTCTTGAATTTACAAAAGACATTGCTTAAATTATAATCCCAATACGCTGACATTTTCTGATACCTCCAGTATAATATTTCTAACTAAAAAGGAAAAAAAAGAACTACAATTATGGAGGTGAATGTAGAGTTGTAAAAATTTCCAATAGAAGAAATATTTAGATACTAAAAAAAAAGTTGATAACAAATTTATATGTTCCATGATGAATCTTGAACTTAGACTCAGCATCAAATTTAGCTTCTAGATCCCAATTTATATTTACACATCATCATCAAGAAAATGTAAAAGTATCATCTTAAGATTGCTCATCCCAACTAATAACCATTTCCTAATATTCTGGTTTGGGTTTTCTCCAATCTTGAGCTGAACTAGTCACCTTTGGCAATGGTCCTAGAGCATTTTAAACATGATTTTATCACAGTATCTATGATGTATTATTACAGATGTTAGTTTAGGATATCTTCTCTGTCAAATGGTAATGTAAGTGAAGTGTCCATAAAAGAATAATACATGTGTTCAGAATTTTCCCATCCGTTGCTCAGAAGGGCACCAACATGATTCACCTTCAAACTGTACCCCCTCTTTTCTACTCCCACCTTTACTTGAATCCAGTCCTTTTATTTCCTGATCAGTTTTTAGAACTATCAGTTGTGAAATGGGCATAATTGATTGAGAATAAAGAACCAGGACCCTCCAAGTAAAGGTGATAGGATAGAGAAGAACGGGGCCAAGGCAGGTGATGTTTGTGGGGCAAAAAAGACACAGAGGAAAGAGAAAGGGTACTGTCAAAAGGTTGAGAGGTACAAGAAATATATGAATCAGTGGCATCAGAACAGAACAGAGAAGTTAAGGTAAAGCTTTTGGGGGTAGGGAAAGGGCACAGAGAATGAGGTACTTTCTGGGTGACTGAGTAGGAGATGCTCTAGATAGGAAAGTCATGCCTAAAAGGAAAGCAGTCAATGTATTTAAGGACTTCTGTTGGGACTTTGTCCTCTAATCCACTTCTCTGGTTTTTGATAGATAGATAATTACTGAAGGATCTTTAGGCATTAACTGACTTCTTTACTAGACATACAAATGGACTTTATGCTCAGTGGTATATCACTTCTGAATCCTCATTGTCCTGCACAGTGTTTGGTACAAGTTTTATTCCTGTTAAGAATCAATTTTTTTAATGCCTCAATGAGTATGATTCTGTAGTCACCATCTTCCAGTAGCAGAAGATGAAGATATTAAAATATGAGAATTTAACATATATGCAATAGATCTGACACTCAATCATGCATACACCGTGACCCTGTTCATTATTCTTTAATCAAGGATTTTTAAAACTGTCCAAAAAAGATAATTAAAAGGACAAAATACAGTCTGGCAGTAGAGTAGAAGTAGAAAAAAATGATATATCAAGATTCAAGTTAGTAAAAATGAAAGTTTCATTAATTTAATAAAAAATAAATTCGAGGCAAATTGTCCAGGATTTAAATCCGAGAACTTATAAAGACTGCGTTGAATGGTCTTGCAATCTGGTAGTGAATGAAAGAAGCTGAAAAGCAGTCACTCTCTTGTTAGCAGGGGGAAGCCAGGTGTTCCAGGGTCAAGAGGGGAAGGTGCCTCGCTCTCTCCAACTTGATGCCAAGTGTCAATACTGCCTCCACAGAGCGCATACTTCAAAAGTAAAAGCAGCTCACCAGGTAGACAGAAAGGTATGCCCAACAGACAAAATTGTATACACAGGAAGAATGAGGTGAAAACACGAAGTTTATGTATTTGGCATTGACAGTGTCAATTTGGCATTTTTCTGTCATCAGGAAAAATAGACAGAAGTATGTGGAAGCTTGGAAGGTAAGGTTGATGATGAAGTCCGTTCACATCAGCAATGCATGAACAAAAGAATTCTATGATATAAATGTAACTGTTTGTGAAGATAAGAGGGAGGTCCCTATCCTCCCATCTTACATACACAGACACACAGACACAGACACAGACACAGACACACACACACACACACACACACACACACAATTGCTCACTGGTTTATTTGGAGGAGGAGTGTATCTTTTTGTTTTGTTTTGTTTTGCTTTGATTTTTCGAGACAGGGTTTCTCTGTGCAGCTTTGGAGCCTGTCCTGGAGCTCACTTTGTAGACCAGGCTGGACTTGAAATCACAAAGATTCACCTGGCTCTGCCTCCCAAGTGCTGGGATTAAAGGCATGCACCACCATTGCCCGGCAGAGTGTATCTTTGATACTACAGAATGAACCTGTAGAAGTAAAGCTCAAAAAAAAATGCATTCTTGGGGTGGGGTGAGTGTCTGTATAACTTTCCACAGGATAGATGAGCACAGAAGATGTGGATTCTGAAAGGCATTTAAGATTTAGTATTGACAGTATATAGTGGATACTTGAAAACAGATGGAAAAAGGAAGAAAAGACACCATGGAAGAAGGAAGACACATACGTTTATGAATTCAGAGGATACTGGTGTTGGTTGCTTCAGTCACCAGAACAGAACATGTAAGTGGCACCACCCAGAGACAGAAAATGCATTTAGTCTGGAATTTCATGCAATAAAACACACGTGACCCATGCACAGCTTTGAGTCATAAATAATGTCCTTTGAACTGAGAACACTCAGGGGTGTTGAAGAAAATTAGAATATATGTATACACCTATGACCAGAAAAGAAAACCAAAGAGAGGGAGATGGTCATGGGCAGGACAACAATAGCTACTCTATATAACAGGACAATTGGGATACAGCAGAGACTCTGGAGGCCTAATTTAAGAATAAACAAGTTCAACAAAACTGTGGCCTGTGTCCACCATGAAAAGAGAGCATGAAAATAAGTTGGATTTTGAATTAAGAAGACCTCAATAACCTTTACCTGAAAAGCATCATGGGATGTCAACAAAGTTAGCATTGAGAAATATGTCAGAAGAGGTAACAAGATGAAAATGCTTCTGGGTTACACACTGTTAGATATAGCTTTCTCATCAAGCTTTTGGGAGTGATAGAGAGATGGGTCAATTGGGTAAAGCATTTCTCACACAAAGATGAGGTCTGGAGTTTGGATCTACAGTTTGCATGCAAATGCCATGTGGACATGGTAGCTGGCCTGTGATCCCAATACTCTGGAGTTGGATAAGGGATCCCAGAGCAAGCAGCTAGTTAGTCTAGTCAGACTGGCAACCTCTGGGTTTAAGAAGAGGTCTTACCTCAATATACGGTGTGTAGTGAGATTTTGGCATATGATATCTATCTCAGGCCTTCACCTGGATGTGCATATATATGATTATGCACCCACTCACAAGTCTGTTCACACATGAGGATCTGTGTCACACACACACACACACACACACACTCACCCCCTTAAAAATGAAATTATATGCAGAAGGGGGCAGAGTAAGATGAATGAAATTTGGGGATATGATGTGGGTATGTGCTATAAAAGTAGTGAATGCTCAGTTAAAGTCTATGCAGTGAACACCATCTCCAACAGAATACACTGTACCAGGCAAATCTAATCGTAGGAAGTCTATATTTGTGCTTAAAGATTTAGAAAAGGCTGCCAGAGATGTACACATCATTTGTTCTGTGAGCTTTGTACATAAATGATGACTCAAATCAATGAAAGATTTAATCCAAACTGATGTGTATGCAAATCCCCTAGTCAGAGCCAGCTGCCACGGTTAGTTCTGTGCATCTGGGAAACAGCTGTCCGGCCTCATGGATGCCCTGCTTTTGTTCCACTTCAAATGGATGTCAAGAATAAAAGGAATGTAGGTGATTAGAAGGTAGTTTCCATTTCAGAAAGGCTCAAGGGTTTCTGGGTACCTCTGTGTGCAGATTCTGAATTGCCCTCCTCCCCTAGAGTGAACATGATGGAACATTTTCCACCTTTCCCATCCATGCTCTGAGGGTGCCTGGGCTAGATGGGGGCAGGGGGTAGCTTGTTTAATGATTTTAAAAGCCCTCTTCTCTCATGATTACACAGAGTCAGTAATGGGAGAGTCATTTTTAAGGCCAAGCATAAGTGATTACTCACCGGGATGTAGAGGTTATGATAGGATGAGCCCAAGCCGCTGCTGACAGAGGCAAGATGCAGAGTTTGACCCTCTAAGGCAAGATGCTGCAGAGCCTGTGCCTCTGAGCTAGACAGCTGATGAGATGCCTTTGCCTTGGGATTCATACTACAACAATAGGCTAATAGATTGATGCCATAAAGGCACTGACCTTTGTGGGCAAGAACATTTTCTCACAGGAGAGGAAAAGGTACTGCAGGCCCTTGTGTGCTACAGTTTTGACAATGACTGACAGCATGGGCTGGTCCCAGTCCCCAGGAAGCATATGCATAGACTTTTGCATTGTTACCCTTTGATTAACTTCTGACACACTTTACAACATAAAACTCTTACAAGAAATTGCTCTGTAATGCTGGCTGTAGCATCTAGAAACTTTGCCAATGGGAGCTAAAATTGTCACTAAAGCAGTTTGGCTGGGAATACGATGGATAGCCGTGTGTGTGTGTGTGTGTGTGTGTGTGTGTGTGTGTGTGCGCATATGTACATTAAACATTTTGGAGTTTAAGTCTTTGTACTCCTAATGCTATTATTCAAATGCAATATTCAGAAAAATATCTTCACATGTTACAGACATATTGAGCCTGAAGAGACTTAAGGTCACAATGAAAATAAATAATGCATGGAGTCAGAGGCCTGAAGCAAAAGTTAACTAATTTCAAAATGGGTCAAAATCACAACAATTAAGTTCCTGACATGTGAAGTCATTTTTTTCCTACCTAAAATATTAACCAACTTGCTTCACTTCTTCTAGATTGATTTGTAGAGCACAAAAGGTCATTTTGGAGGTGGGGGTGTGGGGATTTGGCTTCTACAAGCCATCCATAATGAAAGCCAATAAATTAGGTAAAGCCCCTGTTTACCTAAGCTGAAATATTGATGTCCACAACCACATCGAATGCAAATCTCTGCATTAATCATTTTTCTCCAGTCAGGGAATTCAGACCATGGTAACACACGCTTTGATAGACCTATACATCATAGTTACAGCAGCATTAGACAGTGCCTCAGTGACAGAATGCAAATATATGGCAACGGATCGCCTTCATTTTCCCCAGCCTGACTTTGTGTCGGCTCAGTCTTTTCCGAGGTTTTGACATGGGTTTGAGTCACTCTTGTAGCTCAAGACATAAGGACAAAATGTGAACAAGAATTTCTGCTGTTGGTAAATGCTAAGTAAGACAGAGAAGGGTCAGGTGAGAATTCCATAAGCATAGAAGTCATAGCATCCATGTCCCATAAGGTGTGATCCATGAACCACCTGCAGTGGTACTTTCAGGGAAATGCAGCTTCTTAATCTCTACTCATAACATAAAGATTCCATTTCCATAGGTCAGGACCAGATTATCTTCATTTTTTATGAGCTCACTACATCTTAACAGAGCACAAAATTTAATACCTGCGATGGATAGCTGTCACGTGCCAGATCCTGACCATCACGCTGATCCTGCCACTTTGTACAAAAAGGTATTAGTTTACCAAATAGATTCCAAATTCTCTAGTTTTATACTTAGTCCCCTTCCTCTGCTTTGATAGAGAACCCAATCTCATCTTCCAGGTAGCCTGCTATCTCCTCCATATACAAGACCCTTCAACTGTGAGTTCCAACAGAGATATTTTACCTGGCTTCAGATTGACTTATGAAAATGCCTGTTCAGTTTCTGTACTTGACACTTTGAAGACAAGCATGGCAGACTAACCTCGTTGTAACCCCTGTGCAAATAGTGTTTTTGCTATTCCTCATGTCATTATTTATTTTTATTAAGTAAACTACCCAATGAGTCACAGAAGTATACACCTGTAGCTGCCACCACAGCCCATCCTGTCCTTCCAGGGTGGTTCTGCCTTTCTCCTTTGACACCATAATAGGCCGCCAGCTTTTTGCACAGTCTTTTGTCTAGAATTTCTCAAATTAATCTTCCACATGGTAACTAAATGCTATTTTAAAAATATATCTGACTGAGTCACTTGTTTCTTTAAACAAATTCCTCATGTAGGATAAATCCCAGGTTTCTAACCCAGAAACCTGCCCTTTCTAATGGAGCTGCCTTTTCATCGCCAGCCCCCACACAGACACAGCTTCTGTCCCACCCGTCTTAACTGTCTATCAAAACAACTTAGAAATATTAAGTTTTATCAAAAACTTATGCTTATGGTCCTCTTTCCCTTTTATGTAGAATGCCCCTTCTCAATTATATCCAATTAGATTGTTAGCCAAACTTATTGTTATAAATGATATTTATGAAATGGCATCTACATTAATGCTATCACCTAATAACAGTTGTTTTCTGTGTATATTGAATAATCTCCATGTATTAAAACAATGGTATAGATTAAATTAAAAGTTCCTTCTATTCTCACTAAGATCTAATATGTAATCATAACTATCACTCTTTCAAATAATCTCTGTTCAAGCCTTTGTTTTCATCAGCTTTAAAAAAAAAAACTTTCTATTTCTTGTGCTGTGACAGTTAACACTTCCTATTCTTACTTCAGTTAAAACCATCAGCCTAATCTATGAAAATACTGCACTTAGACTATCCTTTCTCTTCTCACTGCTGCATGACCTGCACCACAAGGCAGGGTAGGAATCACAGTGTTCATGTCTGATTTCTTAGGATGTAGCTCAAACTCTGGAACAGTGAAAACTGACAATTGATGTTTCCTTCCTTCCATCTGGTCCACGGCAGTAGAGAATACTGCCATGAGCAGCCCTCATCATACTAACTAAAATGGTTTGACTTCGGAGGGTAAACACAGGGCCATGAACATGATTCTTTCTATAGTATCTGGTCCTATGTCTTCTATATGATCAGTTTCCAAAAGTCTTGGTAGAAATACAATTGCCAGTGTCTGCATTTTAGGCATTTCACAGTGACAATCAGCTCCACAAAAATTTTAAAATACAGAATATATATTCATTGATAAAAGGAAAAGAAATATGTATATTAGCTTCACTTGACAAACATGTCAAAATGAATTTTCATTAGACTTTGTGTGTGTGTGTGTGTGTGTGTGTGTGCGCCAGACAGAACAAATGCAAGAACTCAAGATAGTACACAAAAATGAAACAAGATGCCATAGAATTTTTACTGCTGAATAATACTCCATTGTGTAAATGTACCATATTTTTCTTATCCATTCTTCAGTTGAGGGGCATCTAGGTTGTTTCCAGGTTCTGGCTATTACAAATAATGCTGCTATGAACATAATTGAGCAAGTGACATCTTTTGGGTATATGCCCAATAGTGGTATTGCTGGGTCTTGAAGTAGGTTGATTCCCAATTTTTTTTATTAAGAAATATTTTTTAATCATTTTATATACCGATCAAAGATCCCTGATTCCCAACTTTTTGATAAACCATCATACTGATTTCCAGAGTGGCTTTACAAGTTGGCACTCCCACCAGCAGTGGGGGAATGTTCCTCTTACTTCACATCCTCTCCAACATAACTTGTCATCAGTGTTTTGATCTTAGTAATTCTGACAGGTGTAGGATGGTATCTTGGTGTCATTTTGATTTGCATTTCCCTGATGGCTAAGGATGTTGAACAATTTCTCAAATGTCTTTGGGCCATTTGAGATTTTTCTGTTGAGAATTCTCTGTTTAGCTCTATAGTCCATTTTTAATTGGAATATTTGGTATGTTGATGTCTAGTTTCTTGAGTTGTCTATATATTTTGTAGATCAGCCCTCTGTTAGATGTGGGGTTGATAAAGATCTTTTCCTCTTCTGTAGGCTGCCATTTTGTCTTGTTGATCATGTCCTTTGCTTACAGAAGTTTCTCAGTTTCAGGAAGTCCCATTTATTAATTGTTGTTCTTAGTGTCTGTGCTACTGATGTTATATTTAGGATGTAGTCTCCTGTGTCAATGCATTTAAGACTATTTCCACTTTCTCTTCTATCAGGTTCAGTGTAGCTGGAATTTTGTTGAGGTCTTTGATCCATTTGAACTTGTGTTTTGTGCATGGGAATAGATATGGATCTATCTGAATTCTTCTATAGGTCCACACCCAGCACCATTTGTTGAAGATGCTTTGATTTGATTCCATTGATCCACATGTCTGTTTTTATGCCAATACCAAGCTGTTTTTATTTCTATAGCTCTGTAGTAGAGCTTGGTGTCAGGGATGGTGATGCTTCTGGAAGTTCTTTCATTATACAGAATTATTTTGGCTATCCTGGGTTTTTTTGTTTTTCCATGTAAAGTTGAGCATTGTTCTTTTGACGTCTGTGAAGAATTGTGTTAAGATTTTGATGGGTATTGCATTGAATCTGTAAATTGATTTTGGTAGATTGCCATTTTTACTATGTTGATCCTACCTATCCAAGAGCATGGGAGATTTTTCCGTTATCTAATATCTTCTTCAATTTCTTTTTTTAAAGACTGAAAGTTGTCATACAGATCTTTCACTTCTTTAGTTAGAGTTACTCCAATATATTTTATGTTGTTTGGGGCTATTATAAAGGGTTATATTTCTCTAATTTCTTTCTTAGCTCATTTATCATTTGTATATAGGAGGGCTACTGATTTTTTTTTTGAGTGAATCTTGTATCCTGCCACATTACTGAAGGTATTTATCAGCTGTAGAGTTCCCTGATATTTGTAGGCACATGGCTAGAACTATAAAGAATCATTCTGAGTGAGGTAACACAGACCTAGACAGGTAAACATGGTATGTACTCACTCATAAATGGATATTAGACCCAAAGCAGAGGATAACCAGGCTACAACCCATAACCCCAGAGAAACTAGGTAAAAAGGAGGACCCTAAGAGGGGCACACATGGAGAGACCCAGGAAGGAAAAATAGTTAAGATCTCCTGGGGAAACTTGGAAGTGAGGTAGAAGGGAATAGATGGGGCATGGGAACAGGAGGAACTGAGAAGGCCCTAGTGGGAAGAGGGATAGAAAGGGAGAGCAATGAAAGAGATATCTTGGTAGAGGGAACCATTGGGGGTTTAGGGAGAAACCTGATACTAGGGAAATTCCAAGCTATCCACAAGGATGACACAAGTCTAGCAATAATGGAGCGGGTGAATGAACTTACCTTCCCCTATAATCAGATTACTGATTATTCTCATTGTCATCATAGAACCTACATCCAGTAATTGATGGACGCAGATGCAGTGATCCACAATCAAGCATTAGGCTAAATTCCTAGACTTCAGTTGAAGAGAGTGAGGAATGATCACAGGAGCAAGTGAGGTCAATATCATGATGGGGAAAAACACAGAGACAGCTAACCCAGGCTGATGGTAGCTCATGGACTTTGGCCTATCAATTGAGGAACATGCATGGGACTGAAATAGGTCCTCTGAATGTGGGTAACAATTATGTGGCTAGATCTGTTTGGAGAGCCCCTAGCAGTGGGACCAGGACTTACCCTGGGTGCATGAAATGGCTTTCTGGAACACATTCCTTAGGGTGAGATACCTTGCTCAGCCTTGATACAGAGGGTAAGGGCTTCTTCCTGCCTTAATTTAGTATGCCAGACTCTTGTTGACTCCCCAAGGGAGGCCTTACACTCTCTGAGGAGTGGATAGGGGGTGGTATGGGTGGATGTGGGAGGGTGGGAGAAGGGGGGCAACTGGGATTAGAATGTAAAATGAAAAAAAACTTTTTAAAAATAAATTTAAAAAAAAGAAACAAGAAAGAAAGCCTGTAGTAAGAAAAAAGCAAATGGCAACTTAGAGAGCTAGAAACTCAAGAAATAAATTATCCCATGAATATTATACTTTAGAACAAAAACCTTTTAAAATACATAAATGCATTTTGTGATTTGGGTTATAAAAATGGAGAACAATATAATAATAAATGATTATTCCATTTATTAAGTGCATATCGTGGCCCAGATGTTTTGTGTAGCTAAAGATAACTGCAAAGTTTTCTCTTGTTTTGTAGATGAGGAAACTGTGTGTCAGGAGGATTTAATAAATTATTCAAAGTCATGCTAAAATACAAGCACATACAACATAGCAAGTACTCTTTCATTTGACAGGCATGTGCTAAGAAAGAAGTATGCTGAACATTGAAACAGGAGTTAAATATTCAGGATTGAATAAAAGTTCAAGTAATTCCCTAACTTGTGGTAGAGTAATAGGGAATAATATATAGGTTAAAAAGCAGGCACGATGACAGCCCATTGTGGGGAGTTTGTAAAGGAAACAATGTCCTCAGAGACAGACATCCAGTCTGACTTGGCTAGAGGAGTCATGTAAACCATATGAAAATACTTCTCTAATAGTCACAAAAATACCTAATTTCCTGAGGGAAGAATCATGGTTTGAAACACAATGTTCAAAACTTTTGCTACCAGCATTTTTGAGAAGATCACAGCAGATCACCCTGACTTTGCAATCTAAGTGGATACCTGAAGTGACATTGTGTATTCCATGTGACTTCCAATACTATAGTCCGTAGGAGGTTAATGAGGATGAGACACATGTTATATCACAGAGGGATGTTTCACATATGTGCAGGCATAGGTATAAGTGGTGCCCTTCAGCCTATGTTTAGTTTAATGGATCTTATTTGCTTTGTGCCTCATGATGATTCTTCAAATGGTTTTCTTGGATTTATGAATAAGAAGGCTAACATCCTAGCAATTCATCAGAAATAAGGAAAAGTTCCTTTTCATCCCTTGTGGCATTTTTCCTTTGGCACCACCAAGGGTACTTTCTTCTTCCAATGTCTAGTTCCAATGTCACAAGACAATATCCTCAGTCTTGCTTTACTTCTCCAAAAGCTCCAGTGCCTCTGGCTCTATTCCCTTCTGTATTTTCTCTTTCCCAGTTCTTTGATTTTCTTTTTGTAGCTCTGATTTACTGAACAATGTAGCTGAGAAAGGATCATTTCCTATTGACTATGCATGGGACTAAATTTGTTCTTATTATGCTTGCCACTCTGTGTCTAGTAAATTGTCTCAATATTAATCTAGGCCATAGAAGACCAATATACAGCACCGATTCATGAAGTATTTATTAAGGTCCATATGTTATCAAATTTACAAGATCTTGGGCAGAGCCACTATTGGGAATGGTGAACTTAAAGTAACAAAATAAATACGAGATGGTGCCTATAACAAATATGCATTGCCTTTTGAATACCCTTCTGTCTCCCTTTCAGGACCATGTGGTTGTTAAACCTAATTTTATGACCAATGTCATGATGTTAAACTTGTCAGTCTTCATTGTACCCTCAGCTGTGAGTTCTCCCATACCCTCCCTTTACATGTTACTCTAATTCAGGATGTGGGTTGAAATCCCAGAAGTGGTGAGCTTGGGCTCTGAGCACACAGTACATTAATTTATTGCACACTGACATCCATTAATTTTGACTAGTACTATCAATTATACTACATAACAGGGAGATAACTATGTTATCACCTTTACAGAGTGTCTTTCTTAGGAAATGTATGTAGTCTTTGCAAGACTCTAATGCTGATGGATAATTCTTCCAAAAGCACAATTTGGTGGTAGTTTCTTCTATGAGATCTTAAAAATGCAAGTTCATAGAATGTTTCTGAGGTTTGTATCACCTATCTAAATAGACAATTAATAAATTTACCATGGTTATTCTGATAAAGAGGAGTAATGTGTCCCTAATTATTTTGGACCTTTTAAATACATCTACTTTGCATGTATGAAAGTTCATATAAAGCAGTGTTACAGCTTTGTCTGGCTTTATGAGTTATTCCAGATTTATCTATTAGGTGTCACTATAAGTATTCTCTCTCTCTCTCTCTCTCTCTCTGTCTCTGTTTTATTGAGGCAGGGTCTTAATAGGTTGACTTCAGTCTCATTACGTGGTTAATGCTAGCCTTGAATTACTGACCCTGCTGCCTCTACATCATTAGTGCTGCGATTACAGGATGTGCCATTACATCTGGTTGAGGCTTCTTACTTTTGAAATCCCATTTGACTTTACCTCATGTGATCATATTCTGTCTAATCCTATTACATTTCCAATCTAGATATTTTCTGTCTTGTCTTTCTTCTAAGTAGCTTCTAGATCTTGCTCTTCTAACAGAAGTTCTCTGATGTTAAAAGAAAATTGAATATTTTATTAAGCTTCAGGCCTCTTAAATTACTTCTGTTAAATCAGTCATGGGAAAAGATTAGGAAATAATTCAGAATTCTCTTCTGGCCTCCAAATTCACTCCAAATAAAATGGAATCTTTGCCAGTAATGCCTTGCAAGAAATTTACCCAGGATAAACATGTGGCACAGCTACTCACTCAACTTCAGGCATTATTTTATGTTATTGTAAACAAGAGCAAGACATCATACCATCTCACATTTAATGTAGAGAAAGGAAATAATAGGAACAATATGCACTGAAATGAGATGATGGAGAAAAAAGAAAGAAAGAAAAAGAGAATTAGACTACAGAAATGCAGAGCAGAGTGAAAGGAGGTTGAAAGAAAAGTACAGAAAAAGTAAGACAGGGTTACTAGAAAAAAGTCTGCCAAGAGCATCCTGAGGAGTGATGGTAATGCAGAGATGGAAGTGCACATCTAGAGACAGCATTCCCAGTGAGAAGCCACAAGGGCCAGGTCTTGAGGTGGGGTTAAGTTAAGGGAGAGAGTGAGACCACAGTGCTTATGGAGAAGTAGGCAAGGGTAGTGCTACATGGGAGTGAGATCTGGTAGACTGAATGTGGTGGAAACCCCATGTGGCCAGTGCTGTTTCTCATCTCTTTTCAGGCCTATGGAAAGAAAGACAAAAGGCTTCTTCACAATTTAAGACAAGTCTTGGTGTTTCCAGTGAATCATGCCACCAGTGTGTCAATAAATAAAATTTTTTAATATCCTTTCAACACCTCTTTAGATTAAATTATCCAATAAACTTCCTGCTTTAGAGGAATATTTAGTAGTATTAGAATATACTCACATTTTATTTCATAGCACAGAGATGCTAGGCCCATACAACCTTCAAAACTAGGTTAGTTTCATTTATATATAATTCACATGGTTCATAAAATCACTATAGGACTACTTGTAATGTTATTTTTAAGAAATTAAGTGGTGAAGCCATGAAAATTAGTCTACTTTTAATCATTTAAACAAACTTATGTTTTCTTATATTTCAAGTATCTCTCAATGAAAGTGATACCATGATAGAGACATCATGGGAATAGAGAAACACCCGGTTCTAGGGAAGTTGCCAGGAATCCCCAAGGATGATGACCCCAGCCTGGGTTACTAGCAATGGTGGAGAGGGTGCCTGAACCAAACTGGCTTGCCACAGAGATCGGACTGGTGAATACCTTGACTGTCCTCACAGAACTTTTCACCAGTGACTGATGGAAGCAGATGCAGAGATCCACAACTAGTCACTAGAAGGAGCTCCAGGAGTCCAATCAAAGAGAAAGAAGAGGGATTCTATGAGCAAGTGCATCAGGATCATGGTGGGGAAACATGCAGGGACAATCAAACCAAATGGAAGGGAACTTAATGAAAGTTGCATCAATGGCTATGGAGCCTACATGGGACTGGACTAGGCCCTTTGCATGGTGAGACAATTGTGTAGCTTGATCTGCTTTGGAGGCCCCCTGGCAGTAGAATCGGAATCCATCTAGTGCATGAGCAGGCTTTGTGGAAGCCACTATCTGTGATGGGACACCTCTTGCAGCCTTGAGGCATGGGGAAGGACTTGAACTTGCCTCTACTGAATGTGCTTCCCCATTGGAGGCCTTGCCTTCTTGTGGGTGCGAGTGGGGATGGGTTGGGTTTGGAGGGGGAGGCTCGGGAGGTGGGAGGAGAGAAGAGGGGGGTCTTTGATTGGTATGTAAAATGAATGAAAAAGTTTTCTTGATAAAAAATAAATAAATAAATGTACTTGACTTTGAAGATATAAAACTGAAAGTGGTTAATAAAATTTTCTAATTTTTTTCCCTTTAAGATGATACAGAGTAGTTAGCATCAATCCTATACAAAGAGCTATGGACAATTAAGGGATGCTGAGAGTGGAAGAAATTGTCTTCCTCAGGGAATAGCACACTGATTGGTTATCCAATACCAAAAGTTCAGCCCTGAAAACACACATTCTAGTAACATTATATAGACAGAGCATATTATGTTTAGTAATGTCCATATACATACACATGTACATTTAATAACAATTAATTAAAAATGGTCATAGTTTGAAAGAGCAAAGAGAATTATATGGGAGGGTTTGAAGGAAGGAAGAGAAAGAAGAAATGATGTAATTGTATTTTAATCTCATAAAAGCAAAAATACAATGCATCAAGCTCATGGAAGATTCTCCAGACACAGGCAGGTTGTAGTGTGTTCAGACTTTCTTGTCTATCATATTAAAGCCAAAAGTAAAGGGGAAAAGTTAATATGGATTATAATTTTCCCCCATACATAGAATTGTTAACCATTTATATTATTATTTAACAAAATGATGATGGACATGCCATTTAACTTCACTGAATGTTTCATTACCTAACAATAGGGGAAACACTACTATATGTTCAAATAATTATAAGAAGTAAGTTAAAAGTCATGAAAGCAATATTCACCAGCAGAAATGCCTTAGCTATACTAATTTGGAATTCAGGAACTGTACTATACCTACATGGTATCTAACAGAGATTATAAAATGTACTTTTTGCTGAATAATGGAAGTTTTGGGCTGCAATACTAAAGGACTCTCCATCAACATATAATTACAGAATAATGAAATCACTGTCTTGATACTTAATGTGAAATATTAGGTCTGTCCACTCCAATTCTCCTGTTAGCTCCAGTCCAGTCTGCTTTTCTGATCAGTGAAGACACAGCTTATTTCAGCACACCTGTAACAGTGTCCTTTCATTTATTAAAGCAATAACTATTGTACATTAAGATGAAATTCACTTATTAGATTTTACATAGTTTATCCCAAATCCGCTCATTTTTTTCTTGTCACTTCCCATGTAGCTTCTCTCTTCATGGTCTAGATAAGAAACACACTGTGTACATGACAGTTAATGACAGTGTCTAGTGACAGTTAGTCACTCTTGTCTCCACTAATCCACATTATTATCTTTGTTCTTTCCAGATAATCCTCAGAACACAACTTTACAAGGTCGCTTGATTCCTTTGTAGGATACCAGTGAGTCATCCCACTGATTGCCTGAAATTAATTTCCAACATAATACATGGGGATGGTGCACGTGTCAAAGATAGAGCATCTTCTACAGTGTATGATGCATTTCAAGTATTCAACAAACTATGGTTGCTACTGCCATAATTATAACTACTTTATTATTTTTTATGTGTGTGAATGTGTGAGTGTTGTATGTGTACACATTTACTTATAGAGGGCAGAGGTCAGGGGCTTTGGATGTCTTCCTATATGTACTGCTCTCCATCTTACTTTGTTGAGCCTGGGTCTCCTAATTGAACCTGGAGTTCACTGATTTGGCTAGACTAACTTGGCAGTGAGCTCTGGGGATCTGCCTACTTCTTCCCTACACCAATACTGTAGTGACAGACACATGGATTCTGGGGAATCTGAACTCAGGTCCTCATTCTTACATGCAAATACTTTACTCCCTAAGCTATCTCCTCAGCCTTCAATGTGATTACTTTGAAATCTTGAGAAATTTTGCATTATCAATCACGAAATCACATCTCCATGATATGGCTCATGTGTGTGGTTTCTCATATGAAAGCACTTGTTGCTCTTCCAGATGACTCAAGTTTGGTTCCCAGCATCCATGTTAGGTGGCTCACAATCACTTGTAACTCCAGCTCCAAAGGATCTACTGCCCCCTTCTCTTGCTCTTGGGTACCTACACACATATGACACACACACACATACATATAAAATAAAATCTTAAAAAGATTAAGCCGGGCGGTGGTGGCGCACGCCTTTAATCCCAGCACTTGGGAGGCAGAGGCAGGCGGATCTCTGTGAGTTCGAGGCCAGCCTGGTCTCCAACGCGAGTTCCAGGAAAGGCGCAAAGCTACACAGAGAAACCCTGTCTCGAAAAAGAAAAAAAGAAAAAAAGAAAAAAAAAAGATTAAAAAATAGCTCTTTGTAGCTTTACTCATTTTGAAGCCACAATCAGCTTTCTTTCTCAGAGCCTTGTTGCTTGTGCCTGTGATGCTCTGTCTATTGGCTCTTTCTCCAGATGAAAATGTTGGTTGCAGTAGATCAAAATCAAAGGCACAGGTGTTATGTATCAGCTGAGATGAGAAAGAAAGGGGCTGCTTTTAACTCTGCACATCTGTGCCCATTTGAAAATGGAACAGTGAGACATTTCTAATCATGTAATTTTAGCCTACTGGGTCACTCCATTTATGTGAAGTGCATTTAAACAGAAAAGATCTAACAGGATTTGGAAACTGTCATTATCTGTCTTTTTGGAAACAGACTGAATCATATTTAAAATCTGGAAATCCCTTCCTCTATTTGAGTAGTGTAGTTAAGAAAAACTAGCTAATTCCTTAAAACATACTCCATTCTGAGCTTCAACTCAGATCTTGAGGAATTCTTGTGAAACAAACAGTTCTTCCATCTATATCTATCACTGCTAAGTGTGCTTGCCAGAGGGAAAACAGACAACTATGGGTATTTCTGAGGCTTTGCAATTACAATTATAGCCACATGATTTTAAGGATTTTATAACTAAAAACATTTTTCAAGTCATTTTTTTTAAAATTTGTGTCAGCTTCATGCATCTATACAACTTTTTTTTTCTGATTATTTTAAGCCTTTACTACTCATTGTTATCTAATCTACTACTGATGATCCCCTTCTTGAAAGTAGGCCACCCCTACATTCATGTGGTGTGTGTGTGTGTGTGTGTGTGTGTGTGTGTGTGTGTACACCAACCCATTCACAAGGTCCTATGCAAGGAGCCACAATTTCACTTTCTTCATAATTGGATATCATGGTGTTTACCCTCATCTTCTGGTTATTAACATCATTCTGTCCCCTTGGAGGAGATATTATAAATGTCCCATTTATGGATGAACATTGAATGACCGCTTTGACCAGTTATGAGTTCTGCATTCACCATTTGAAATAATAAGCATCTATGTTGACAGTTAAGAGCATGGTCCGTCTATGGATATAAACATAAGTGTTTAGAATGCAATTTGACTACTTGTCCATTTAGCAAAAATTCAATAATAAATATATCCTTATGTCTTGTGACCCCCCCCACCCAGCTTTTGTCAAGGCTTAGAGTATGAGGTTTTTATTCTCTCCTGTGGAATCGGCCTCAGTTCTAATCATAATGCAGTTGGTTGCCTTTACAATGGTCATGCCACAGTTGTATCAGTGGGTACATCTTGTGTGGCAATTCAATAAACATGGAGCACAGAGTCTGCAACTAGATAACATGAATTTGCAACTATAGCAGTCTGCAAAGCCCCTGCTGACACTAAAAATGCTGGCAAGTCATAAGAAAGTTTCCAATTCATTTCTACCAAAATGGGAGTAGGAAGATATGGGAAAAAAGTAACAGGTGAAAGGTTATTTAAAACTCGGGAGGTTTGACAATGCTACACAGAAATTACTATTTTATAAGCTAACAAAACTATAACTAAAATCAAAGATTTGAAAAAAAGGAACCCTTCATGGGTAGAAAATAGTACTTCCAGAAACCATGGATATTTAACTGAAAACCCCAGTGCCAGATGTAGAATGTGGTGATATTGTGTCTCCCAATATATCGTGTACTTATCTGGGGTCAGAGAACAGAACAGCCACAAGACAGACATAGAGGCTAGAAAATGGTGGCACACACACCTTTAATCCTAGCCTTCTGGATGAGTTCAAAGCCATACTGGAAACAGCCAGGCATGGTGACACACACCTTTAATCCCAGGAAGTGATGGCAGGAAGCAGAAAGGTATATAAGGCATGAGGACCAGGAAATAGCCTTGTTAAGCTTTTAGGTTTTAGCAGCAGTTTAGCTGAAATCCATTTGAATGAGGACTTAAGAGGCTTCCAATTTGAGGAAAAAGTATCGGCTGAGAAGTTGGTGAGGTGAGGTTAGCTATGCCTTGTTCTGTTTCTCTGACCTTTCAGCGTTCACCCCAATACCTGGCTCTGGGTTTGTTTTTATTGATAAGACCTTTTAAGATTCGTGCTACAGTAGAATATGTTTTTAGGAGTTGTTGGCCAAAGAGTTCCTAGAGCAGTCAATAAAAGCTATTGTCATTGCTCTTGGCAGCCTAACAGAACTAGATGGCAAAACTCTATTGTTTGAGACCCTACAGACTTTGAACAACTTTCTATAATAATCAGAACCATTCTCCTCAATACATTCAGAATACAGCCTGGGAGAGATAGGAACTTCTCCAGGTTGACTCAGCTTGGTGGTCAACAGTAACTGAGACTTTTAATTACCTACAGGTCAGATCATTGTTTCTCTTGTCTTCTAACTGTCAGGGTCCACTTACATCAATAAATACAAGCACTGTTTACCTGATGATTATATATGCTGTCTAAAAGCCTTATTCATGAATATAGGATTTGATAATTAGAGGTTGAAGATATCAATGCATAAGTTGAAAATGTCTATGCCTCTTAAGTTTCCTTGCAAAAACACATGTAATGAATTAAATGCACATATTAATATACAATTAATTTCCCCTGAATTCTGTTAGCTTGTCATTATTTGTTGTTGTGTTTTCCTTGGAGGAGGAGTATAGGGAATTAAAACAACATCTTTTTGATAGAGGCTACAGGCTTGCTACTTTTATTTTCTCTAAATAATTTATTCTGCAAATATTTGACTATGTGAAAGTTCTCATGTAAAGTATGTCTAATAGAAATTATCTACTTCAAAGAGTCCATCTGTCCTGGTGGTCCAAAGTCTAAGTGACAAGGAAACACAATGTACACTTTGACTACAAAAGAACACTCTGGTTCTCTTACCAAAAACACACAGGCTACAGATGCTGTTCCACTACATTTTCTCCAATATTAATTTTAAAAGGTACAAACATCTAATGGACATCAGTAACAATGACAATTGCATTGAGTGATGTTTTCTCATTCAGATCTCTCAGTTCCTCTGAAACATAAATGTTTTGATTACCCCTTAGTGATTATAGCTTAAAACGTAACATTGCCAGATGCTAATTAACTTGTCTCAGGTCACATAGGAAGTGAACAGAGGAATCAGAATTTGAATGTCTTCAAAGCCCATGTTTTGTACATAGCTTTTATGGAATATTCTGCTATCAAGGTGGGTGTCAGCCATGTGTGTCTTTTACAGCAGAAATAGAGAGGTGAGAAATTGGAAGAAATACATGCATCACTGAACTCAACAGCTTGTCTTTGCCTGACTTTTGTAAGATTAAAAACAATTATCTATAAATTTAGAATATATATATACACACACATTTGTGTATACATGCAATTTCCTAATCTAGACGTGCAAAGTTCTATGCTAGATCTTTAAAAATCATTGTTACAAGAATGATTTTTACTCCCTTTCTAAAGATTTTTTTTTCCTCCTGCCTTTACACTAAGAGCAGGTCCACATGGAATTGCTTCCTGTAAATTTCCATTATTTTTCCCAGTGTGCATGATCCTGGCAGTGAGTTTATCTCCTGCTAAGCACATGTCTTTTTGGCTGTACAGTTGAGCTATGCCAAATTGCCTTAGCTCTTTGGCCTTGCCTGTGGTATAATACTTGCCAGGAGTTTCCCTTGGGGAAATTAGTTGAGCTAAGCAGTTCCAGATCTTTTCGCCCCAAGTTTCCTCAAAATAACCTGGATTTTTTCCAACTCCTCTGTTCCACCTAGCTGGTCCCTGTACATGTTGTGTAAGCCTCTTAGTTGATCTTGACCATTCCTAATTTGAAATCACTACAGGTAGCACAAGAAATGGGCCTCTGGCATGGCCTTTCCTACTATTTGACAGCTTTGCTTATGATGGAACAGGGGTTTGGTTAAGAGGAGGCATCCCAGGCTTTTGATAAGAAGTCAGAGATGGAAAACACCAGGCAGATGCTTCATTCCATTTTCCTTTGCTTTCAGAAAGTGAATCTGCAATGTAAACAGGAGGCTTAACTGCTGCAGAGTTAGTTAAATCATGTATTACCAGGTGCCGGGAACAAAATAGAAAACAGGATAGACAATGATGGTCCTCCACTCATGAAGCTTGCCCTTAGGCCCCCTTTCAGTTTGGAAAAAAAAAGGTTATGGTGTGATTTTATTTTTATTAAAATGTTATTTGTATGTTAATAAAGTTGCCCAGGGGTCAGAGCTATTAGCAAACCATAGGAAAGCTGGGTGGTGCATGCCTTTAATCCCAGCACTTGGTAGGCAGAGCTAGGTAGATCTCTGTGTGGTCAAGGATACAGCCAGCATTGGAGACACATGCCTTTAATCTCAATACCAACCATAGAAGATCTGGAGGTCTGTACAGACAGGCAGTGACTAGGAGGTCATATGGTTGGGTTTACAACCAGTGAGAAGGCAGAACAGAAACTCTATAAAAAAAGAGACACAGGAAGTAGGTCTCTTTCAGAGAGGTAGGACCACCACGAGAGGAAGGGTAAGGTTTTTAGCTCTTAACTCTGACCTCTTGGTTCTCTTCTTTGCATTGGTTCTGTGTTTCTTATTTAATAAGGTGGTTGGATACATCTACAAAAGGTCACATATCCCAAGAAGACAAGTACTCACAGTACTAATGAACCTGAAAATGGTAGCATCAATTTGCACCCACAAGACTAGTCAAAGTACTTGGATTCAAAGACAGAATTTAAAATGTAATCTTACATGTGTTTATAGAGAACTTGTCATAGCCAAAGTGCTATGGCAAGTGCTTTATAAACATCAGTTTAACCTTCGTATTGTCTCTAGCCCATGAAAATGACTGTCCATCATCAGCCTCACTTTATAGACAAGGAAACTGAGACCCAGGAACATTGAGTAACTTACATTCATAGTTAAACAAACAGCAACTAACAGAACTTATATTTTAATCTAATAACAGTACTCTTTTCTTTTTTTTAAATTAATATGTCTTTTATTCATTTTACATACCAACCACAGATCCCAGTCTCTTTCCTGCCCCTCCCCAAGCCTTCTCCCCCAACCCATCCCCCATCCCCTCCTCAGAAAAGGTAAAGCCTCCTATTGGGAGTCAGCAAAGCCTGGTACATTCAGTTGAGGCAAGTCCAAGCCCCTCCCCCTGCATCAAGGCTGTGCAAGGTGTCCCATCATAGGTAATGGGATCCATAAAACCAGCTCATGCACCAGGAATAGATCCTGATCCTACTGCCTGTGGAGGCCTTAAGCAGACTAAGCTACACAACTGTCTTGCTTATGCAGAGAGCATAGTCCAGCCCCATGGAGGCACCACAACTTTTGGACTAAAGTTCATGAGTTCCCACTAGCTTAGTGCAGTTGTCTCTGTAGTTTTCCCCATCATGATCTTGACCCCAGTTGCTCATACATTTTCTCTTCCCTTTCTTTGCCTGGACTCTTGGAGATTGGCCTGGTGCTTGGCTGTGGATCTCTACATCTGCTTCCATCTGGATGAAAGCTCTATGATGTCAGTTAGGGTATTTACTGATCTGATAACTGGGGTAAGCCAGCTCAAGCACCCTCTCCACTATTACTAGCAGCTTAAGCTGGGGTTATCCTTGTGGATTCCTGGGAATTCCCTAGCACCAGGTTCCTCCCTATCCCCATGATGTCTCCCTCTATCAAGATATCTCTTTCATTGCTCTCCCACTCCATCCCTGTTCCAGCTCAACTATCCTGTTCCCTTATGTTCTCATCCCCCATCTCCTACCCTCTATTGTTCCCCCACCCCCAGGTTACTTGGGAGATCTCATCTATTTCCCCTTCCAGGGCGATCCTGCATCCCTCTTAGGGTTCTTATTATTATTAAAAAAAATGGCACCTCTCAGTTAATTCATTGAAAAACAAATTTCTTTGAGTTGGGGTTGAAGAAAGGCTAGACAATAGTCATTTGGCTATAAAAAGCATCCTGTATGCTTTGGACCCTTGCCATTTTCTCTGTTACACACCTGCTCTCCCAGGGTAGTTCTGTTATATAAGGGATGAGAGTACCTGGCACTGAGGTTGTCACATAGAATGGACACTCAAAAGACTTAACTCTACCACATTGTTCCACAGTGCTGAGAATGCATGGGGATAGAAAGTTTCCTTCCTTACATGGCCTCAGGCTTAAGCTGAAGGACACAGAGGAACTGACTGGGCCAAAATAAGATCTGGGCAGAGCAATAGAACTGCCTGTTTGGCACCAGGGTCCTGAGAAATCTTATCATATTTTGTTCCTCAGTCTATCTGAAGTCCACCATGAACTCAGGAAGTTCCAGTCCCTGAAAAGAATGTGGAAATGATCTTCTCCTGTCTAAAAAGCAATTTTTGCACATAGCAGCTTCATCCCCAACACATCCCTCACATATGCAGAGAGGAGATTGATGACAAATAGCCTACTCTATCAGGCAAGTCCAAATCTGCCTCATACAGCTCGCCTGGAACAGAATAGCTGCACAGCAAGGAGGGTCCCTCCTTGTCACTGTTTTCTAGAAATGTGAACATACAGACTTCTTAAAAGTCTAGGTAATTTGATGAACAGAGTAAGGGAAAGAAAACAGAGTTGATTTCTCTAGTTCAGGAAACACTAAAAATGAAAACAATGATTGCTGAAATGAAATTTGACCACCAAGTGCCGTCTAAGGCGCACTTTGGGTTTCAAATGTCCCTCCATCCCCTCTATCCTGCCATCTCCTTTCTTCAGTCTTTCTTCCACCCCCACCTCAGGTAATGTAGAGAGGTGAAACAGTAGGTATTGGACCCCAGAAAAATGTCTCACACACTTTGTATATCAGTCTTTCTTTTGATTATGAATATGTCATCCTGGTGTATGTGCAGAAGCCAGAGGCGAATAGCAGTTGTATTCCTCAATGGTTTTCCATCTTGTTAAGAAAGGGTTTCTTCATTGACCTGGATCTTCCCAATTCCCTAGGCAATGAGGCAGGGACTCTCAACTTCCCCAGAGAGTGGATTACAGACATGTGCTACCCTGTCTGGCCTTTCACACAAGTGTAGGCTTTTCAGGTGTGAATCTAAAGTCAGCCATCCCAGCTTCCATGGGGAACACTTTATACCCCATATCCCAAGTAGGTAAAGATTTAGTATGGATATTATGTTACTTTGTCCATGGGGGATACTTTTCTTTCCCCATTCTTACCCTTTTTCTTACCCTGTTGACTTTCTATCCAGCCCTTAGCAAAACTGCTCAATTTTTACTTTAGAGTATGCAATTTTACATCATGGTCTAGTTCACATCATTCTGAAGGAGAGTTATCAGCTTGGCAGCTCCCACTGTAGAATCTGTCCATCTCCAGAGATCATATTTTTTTTTTTTTTTTTTTTTGGTTTTTCATGATAGGGTTTCTCTGTGTAGCTTTGCAGCTTTCCTGGATCTCACTCTCTAGACCAGGCTGGCCTCGAACTCACAGAGATCTGCCTGGCTCTGCTTCCTGAGTGCTGGGATTAAAGGCATGTGCTACCATGTTTTTAAGTCATATTTCTCCATGAAAATTTATCTATGTAAATGAGGCTCATTATCCCCTTCCCTTTTAACTATCAGTCCCCTTGTCATTCATTACCATCCAGAGGCTGCTGGGTGCTTTCTGTCTTCACATTCACAATCTTTATTTCCTCTGCAGACTACTTCCCACGTCTCCACCTTACAGTGTGTTTCTTTCTAACATTTTTCTGTGCTCTGTGACCAAGCTGGGTGGAAGTCACTAACATATGGAATGTTCTCTGGAACTTCCCAGCATTGATGATTTGGGGCAATCGGACCTGCTTGCTCCAGCTCAGAGCAGGAGTAAGCATCCTCAGACTGACTTCCTTCACTGAGTTAGAGATGAGCTTCTTGTTCATTATTGACTATCATCTGTGCTGGTTTATTCTTTCTTTAGTCCTTTGTCTTGTGGCTCTAGTCCTATGCAGACCTGTTGCTTGGTTCCTGCTCACTATATACTGTTTTTCTGATCCTCTGTAATCTGCTTCTCATTTTCTGTAAGCTCACTTGTTCAGTTCCCACTATGAACAAAACCAAATTTCAGGTACCTGAGAGTTTCTCATGGCCTCTTCTCTGAAATATTCAGCCTGGTCCCCACTTTGAATCTAAATGCTAGATGATTGGTTCACGATAATTCTCAGTTTGCAAACATTATCATGTATCATTATTGTCTTGTAAAAGCCACTTCTTTTTTTTTGACCTTTTTTTAAATTTTTTTTTTATTTTACAACACCATTCAGTTCAACATAATAGCCACAGATTCCCCTGTTCTCCCCCTCTCGCCCCCCTCCCCTCCCCCCAGCCCACCCCCCATTCCCACCTCCTCCAGATCAAGGTCTCCCCCGAGGACCGGGATCGACCTGTTAGACTCAGTCCAGGCAGGTCCATTCCCCCCCTCCCAGACCGAACCAAGTGTCCCTGCATAAGTCCCAGGATTCAAACAGCCAACTCATGCAACTAGCCCAGGACCCAGCACCAACGCACAGCTGCCTCCCAAACAGTTCAAGCCAAATGACTGTCTCACCCATTCAGGGGGCCTGATCCAGTTGGGGGCCCCTCAGCCTTTGGTTCATAGATCCTGTGCTTCCATTCATTTGGTTAGAGAGATGGCAGGAACTGACCTACTCTGGTGATGGGATGGACAGACACCCTGATAGTTGTGCCATAAACCCCATCCAAGGACTGAGGAATCCGGATGCAGACATCCACGGCTGGGCCCCTGGTGGAGCACTGGGAGTCTAATTAGTGAGAAAGAAGAGGGTTTATATGAGCGAGAATTGTTGAAGCCAAGGTTGGATAAAGCACAGGGACAAATAGCCACTTCTTTTAATGTATATATTTCTGTATTTTCCCTCTCCACAATGTCTGGTTTCTACTTGCTTCCCTGCCTATGTGCATAAGTCATCTCTGCCATCATGCTTGCTCTTTGCTTATGAATCTCATCCAATGTCACCAACCCACATAACTGTTGAGCATGATATAAATTTTGTATTATATGGATTTTGTATTAAATGTTCAGGATGAACATTGGGTAAATAAATTTATAAAATTATATATCATAAAGCACACACACATGCATACACCCCACTTTTTTTTTTTACGAGTTTCCATGGTTCACTGTGTGTGTTGACAGCTTTACACATCTACAGTTGTCATTACAATTTTCTGATTGGTATCAGACCTGTCCTGCTCCCCCACCCGACAATAACACACTACACTGCAACATTTTTTTGGCCCATTCTTTGGAAAACACGCATAATCTTATTCAATGTAAAAGTTCCAGTATGTACATATTATAAGAGACTTTTTTTTCAAAAAAAAAATACTTAACATGTGTATATTTGTGTTGTATTTGAAAAATCAGATATTAGTCTTTAAATATCATTGGCAAAATTTGTGTGTTGTCCAGCAAACCTGGTTTCCTCAGAAGCTTTGTAGTTTTCATTCCTTGAGTTAGCATAGCACGGCTATTATATATATATAGTGTTAGTATATAGTATTATATTATTATATAGTATTATATATATACATATATATATAAACAATAAATGTTGTGTTATGAAAAACTGACTCTTGCTGGGTGGTGGTGACACACGGCTTTAATCCCAGCACTCTGGAGGCAGAGGCAGGTGGTCTCTGTGAGTTTGAGGCCAGCCTGGGCTACAGAGTGAGTTCCAGGACAGGCTCCAAAGTTATACAGAGAAACCCTGTCTGGAAACCAAAAAAAAAAAAAAAGAAAAGAAAGAAAGAAAGAAAAAATGACTCTTATTCTATATACATATATATGCAGTTACTTTATAAAAAGTAAATTGCATATAAATATCATTCTGATTTCTTTTATTTACTTTTTTATAATAAGCATTATGGCTTCAGATTTCTTTTTATTGTGGTGTGTTTTTTTAATTTCTGTGTGTTACTTCTTGTAATTTTACATTAATTCTTCCATTCATACCCACCCAAATTATTTTTAAATTCCTATAGCTATAAGTAACATTAAAATCAATAACCTTGTACACATTTACTTTAATGTGCACAAGCCTTTCTTTGACATCATTGCCTAAAAAAGGTATGGCTAGGTCATGGGACAGGGAAAGGTTTAGTTTTCCTCAAGAATGTCAGCTTGTGCTCAGGAGGGTACATGTTAGTCTCTGCGCTTGACCACAATATGTAAGCAGCCCATCTGGCACCATGATTCTCAGTGGTTTAGTGTTCATATTTGGCATGGATGGGTATATGCATTATCTCATGTGTGTGGGTTCACGTGTGTTAGGGATGAGTGCATATCCACTTGAGTGCCTGTGCTTGTAGAGGTCAGAGGCTGACACTGGGTGTCTTCTTCCCTCAATGGCATGAATCTTTACTGAGGCAGGTTCTCTCTCAGAACACAGAACTTGTCCATTTGGCTATTCTAGAAAGCCATCTTGCTCTTGGGGTTTCTGTCTCTTGAGCACATGGATATCAACATATGCACTACTACATCTGTTTGCATTTTCATGTTGGTGCTAGGTACAAAACTCTGGTACCCATGCTTGTGTGAAAGCACTTTATCCACTGAACCATCTCCCAGTCACTCTGTGTTTTGCTCTGTTCATATGGTACCCACCATTTCTACTTATTCTTCAAGCCTAGGATCATATCACTCATTATTATCTTGATTCTGCATTACTCAAAGTCGTACTCCTCAATAGTATCCCCCTTTCCAGCTCTCACAAATACATGCCTTTCCTTTATGGCCCACAACAGTGATACTGATATTGTCACTATGGTTGTCTAATTTCTTATTTACAGGTTTATTTCTTATTTTATGAGCTAATAGTGTAAATTTTTATGTGTAGGATGTGTGGGTCCAGGGAGTGTACATGGGGAGATCAGAAGAAATCCTTCAGTAGCCTTTCCTCTGTGGGTTCTGGAAATTGAGGCCAGGTTAGCAGGCTTACGTGGCAAGCTCTTTCACCTGCTGTCACCTTACCCGCTTCCCTAACGTTCTTAATAAATATCCCACCTACTTCCCAAAGCCTCAGCAGTCTGATTGCTAATTATGCACAAATTCTCATCTCTAATTCTCCAGTTGCATTCATGCATTCTTTGTAAGCAACATAGGGTCTGGCCCATTTCAACTGAATTTCCAAGCTCTCTGGCATTCTATGACTGCTTCACTTAAAGAAGAAAGAAGTCATTTCTGTCATAACACCCGATAAATGTTAAATGCCTTTTATTTTGCCTCTTTGCTTTGCTAATATTTGTTTACATAGTTCTTTACTAAGAGAATCCTGGGATACTAGAAGATAGAGTAGTTTTCTTGTTCATCTTTGTTTTTCACATAGTTAGCATGATCTCAAAAACTATCTATTGAGTGACTGAATAAATGAGCAAAAATAAATAAATCAAGTATTATTTCTATCAAGTGCCCTTAAGTAATCAAACTTTGTAATGTCCAATATTTTAGTCACAATTTAAAATTCTTTATTAACAAAGTACTAAAAGATGTGATGCAAGAACTTCAATTAAAAAGAACTGTATCTTAAAACCAATTTACAAAGAAGACTGCTTGATTATTTGTTAGTTTTTTTCCTCCAGAATGTTTTATTAATGAGCCTCTCTATAATCCTTTTTAATCGTTATCATATTGCATATCAATAGTGTTAAGAATTCCAAAACTGAAGTATAATTGAAAATAAATTCATCAGCTAATTCTCCCATCATCATAAAGTGAATCCAGTTGAGTCAATTCATTCTTTCTTCTCATGATCCCTTAGATGGTTAACATATGCACTAGGAAGAATACCATCTCTTTATTATTACAGCTATGTAAAGGAACACGTGTTCCTTTGGGAAATGGGGGTTCTGAGAGCTGCACTGCTCTGCTTTTAGCACTACACATCCAGCATCCAGAAGGTGCTTTGGTCTGAGGTAGACTGGACAGTCGCAACAGATGTAACCTTTCTTATTTATTATAGATTCCCCTGCTCTTCTTTCCTGTCATATTTTAGGCAGGTCTTCTCACAGTCTATTTTAAGGGCATACTGTGCCATATAGCCTATTCTTAACACAGTCACTGATCAAGGAGTGATATATCCACATCTGACCAGTTTGGGTCAAATGTTATGTCTTCTACATGTGTCCTAATACATTTAGATTCTCCTGACTCCAAGACTATCTTAGAATGCTATTTCTTCTCTGTCTTGTACAGTGCACTACATATGTATCAAGTCATATTGTTTCAAGAAAGAATCAGCATGAAATATGGCTGCAAAACATCCTTCAGCTCATAGCACAGTAACAAGTAATATTATATCATGCATTTGCATATGAATAAATAAATATCCAAAATTCCTTGTCAGCTTTCAACACAGGCTATTAACATTACTCCAATTATCTTTGTCTTCTAGTATATGTTAGATAACATATTTTCAGTAATAGTAGTATCATTGGATTTGTTGTCTTAGTTTAAGTGGAGAACATGATATAGCAAAAAGTATCTGTGTATTAAGGCTATTCACCTATCAATTTACACTCTATTCTTCCTCTTCCCATCTTGGAAGAGTCATCTAAATCCACAGCTTCAGATTCCCCATCTTTTAAGTGGATATACAACTTTCTGTTATACTGATGCATATGCAGCTTTAAAAATAATATATATTGGCTATCAGCAAACTGGAAAACTATTCAGGAAACATAGACATAGATAATTATTTGTCTTGTCTTTTTTTTTTTGTGGGGGAGGTTTTACTGTCTGGGACAAAAATATTCTTACAGCCCAAGTAGTCTCAAAGAAAGCACATATAATAAAGGAAAGAATAAAGTGGCTATGTTCTAAAAATAAGTGTTTATAAAACCAGGTATTGAGACAAACTTGGCCTGTATGCTAGTTTGTTATCCCCTGGCATACACTGAATATGTAACAAATGTAATTAATTTAGCCTGTCTTTCTATACTGTGTGTGTGTGTGTGTGTGTGTGTGTGTGATACTGTTTCAAATTAAGCTCTATCTAATATGATATGTGATAATACTATTTTATGATTTGTTTCATAGCCTCCCTCATATAAGTCTTCTGTAAGCACTTCAGTAAGATTATACGATGTGCTATATTGAATCTATTTCTGATAGAGACAGCACATTGAAGTTTGATGATTTTAATACCTGATTCTCCATTTTACATGGAGAATTACTAAATTCTCCAAACATACATTCTACTTTACCCAGAATCTATATAATTATGATCTGTTCTTGAAATACACTAGGGATTCCAGCAAGGTCTGGAGAAAAGCAGTAATCATATCATCAACCAAGTCTCTGGAGACCAGCCCTTCTCTGTAAAATGTACTGTGTTGCCTCCTGATTGTCTTGCAGCCTTGCAAAGAACTCATTTCTATCATTCTATCAGTCTTGGTTTGGGTTGTAAGTTAGAACTACTGCAAGTGTTTGAAGCACAAACATTTCTCAGACCAGATTTAAAAAAAAAAAAAAAAAAAAAAAAACATAAAAAAATGGAGATAAATTTTCACAACACTTAAAACTCCTGCATTAAAAGATATCAAGGAGGAAAAAATTATCAAACTACACACTGCAAGAAAAGGATTATAAAACACACATCTGACAAAGGACTGGAATTCAGGGGGCTATATAACAAGAAAGAAACCTGAAAACCTCTTACAACTGAATATAAGAAGATCAGCAACACTATAAAAGGAGTGTGAAGAATTTAAAAGCAACTTTACAGAAGAAGATATAAATGGTCACTAAGTATATGAAAAATGCAGATGAGCTCATTAGTCATTATAATGAGAAAGTAGGATGTATCTCAAGAAAATCTACAATTAAAATGATTGAGCACACCAGCACTGATAAAGTTGAGGATAAACTGGGATTCTCTCATAAATTATACTTGAATACAAAATAGGGCAAATGCTTAGACAAAACTCTTTTTATAACTAAACATGTACTCATTCAATGGTCTAATAATCCTGCCTCCAGAAATGGAAACATGTTTATAATAGCATTGTGTAAGAACAAACTTGGCTGATATAGTTGATCATAGTCAAAACACAGAAATACACAGTACTTACCAGAAGGAGAAGGTATAGATACAGTATAGAATAATTGAATCACTACATAATATAGTACTGCTTATCAACATAATTTTAAACTAAGATTTTATGTCTTAGTTAGGATTTCTGTTGTCATAACGAACCACCATAACTAAAAAGCATGTTGGAAAGAAAGGGTCTATGTGGCTTACACTTCCATATTGCTGATCATCATCCAAGGAAGTCACCACAGGGAATCAAACAAGACAGAAACATAGAGGTAAGACGATTGATGCAGAGGCCATGAGTGGGTGCTACTTACTGGCTTGCTTCCCCTGGCTTGCTCAGTGTGCTTTCTTATAGAGAACAGGACCACCAGCTCAGGATTGGAACCACCCACAGTGGGCTGGACCTTCCTCCATCAGTCATTAGTTAGAAAATGCTGGATGGCTGGATCTTATGGAGTCAGCTTCTCAGTTGAGTTTCCCTCATTTCAAGTAACTCCAGTTTGTGTGTCAAGCTGATATAAGATTAGTCAGCACAACTGACCCATTTTCATCTTGACCGACAAACAAAACACATTTCTGTTCTTATTCCTCCCCACTATCTCACATTAAAAACATTAATATCTTTTAAAAAGTCTTTACAGATTCAAACACATTGAAATTTCAGTCTTTTTAAAATATCCAATCTCTCTAAAACTCCAAAATCTCTTTTAAAAATTCAGACTTTCACTTGTGGGCTCCTATAAAAATCAAAATTAAATTAAATACCTTCTTCAGAATGGAAGAATCACAGCACAGTAACAATCTGAACCAAACAATACCAAATTCTAACAATATAAATAACTCAATGTCCAGTTATCTGGAATTCCCTCACAATCTGGGCTCCTCCATTTTTTCAGCTCTGCCCTCTGCAGCATACACAGCTTGTCTTCTAGTTCTAGCTGGCTCCACTCCACTACTGTTGCTGTTCTTGGTGAACATCCCAGGGTACTGGAATCCCCAAAATGCCAAGGTCTGCTGCAACTGGGCTGCACTGTCATCAATAGCCTCTCATAGGCTTTCTTCATGGTGCCACGCCTCAACTTCTTTGTATGACCCCTTCAATCCTGGGCTTTCAAATGCCACTGAGGCTGTACCCTCACCTGGCCTCTCACAGTGCCAAAGCCTAAATGTTCTCCCTTCATGCCTTCAAAACCAGTACCACCTGGGTGACTCTCACACCACTAAGTCCAACCTCTTCTAGAACATAGCTTGTGTGTGCTGTCCCTGAGCAAATACCTTGCAGGAGATTTACCTCAATGAAACTAGTCTCTTCTAATCACTGATGATTTCTTAGGCCCAGCTAACCAGAATCAATTGCCTCAATAATGCAAAGGTTTCACTCCAATGTGGATGGTCTCTTGTTAATTACAACTGATTTGGCCCCAACTAAGAATAATGACCGAATCTCAATTCAAAATAGCAAATGGCTTCAATATAGTCTTTAAACTTCCCTCTGAAACTTCATGCGCCAGGCCTCCATCATATGCACTGCTTTCAACATTCTTATCTTCCAAGTTCCTACAGAACAGCTCACTGAGCTCTCAATATTCAATGACTTTTCTAGTGGAAAGCTCCAAAGTCCTTCCACAACCCACCCAAAACCATGGTCAGGTCTATCACAACAATACCCCACAATACTTGTACCAACTTGTCTTAGTTAGGGTTTCTGTTGTTGCAATGAAACATCATGACCAAAAAGGGAGTGGAAAAGGAAAGGATTCAGTTTACACCTTCATATTATTGTTCATCATCCAAGGAAGTCAGCACAGGAACTCAAATAGGTGAGGAACTTTGAGGCAGGAGCTGATGCAGAAACCATGAAATGGTACTGCTTGCTGGTTTGCATCCCCTGGCTCATTCAGGCCAGGGATGACACCACTCACAATGGGCTGGGCTTTATCAATCACTACTTAAGAAAATGGCAGACAGCTGGTTTTTTTTGTTTGTTTGGTTGGTTTTTTTTGTTTTTTGTTTTTTGTTTTTTTGAGACAGGGTTTCTCTATGTAGCTTTGCACCTTTCCTGGATCTCACTCTATAGACCAGGCTGGCCTCAAACTCACAGAGATCCACCTGCCTCTGCCTTCCAAGTGCTGGGATTAAATGAATGTACCACCACTGACCGGCCACAGCTGGATCTTATGGAGACACCTTCTCAATGAGGTTCCCTCATTTTAGATGACTCTAGTTTGTATGTCAAGTTGATACATGACTACCAGCACAGATTATAACTATTAGCATTGGTAAGTTTTCCTCATGGTAGATGGCTTACAAAAAAGAGTGCACCCTAAGTGTATCATTTGATCAACTCTTTGAAAAACACAATAATCAGTCTGTGATGGGGAAAAGTCAAAATAATGATTGGCCAACTTTGGGATCCAGGCAAAAGAAAACATGATTGTAATCATGACAGCAGTCTGCTGGATAGGTTTGCTACAGAAGTACTTGCATCAGTTAAAAGTTTGAAAATGGACAATCAATATTTGAATATTTTGTTATAGGTAAATTGTACAACACAGGAAAATACTCTATAAGTAAAGTGAGCTCTTATTAATGGTAGTGAAGTGGTCCATTAAGATGGGAGCATGAGAACATGTGATAAATACATTGTAATAAATCAGAATATAGTGTGGATTACAGGTGATTAGAGGGATGGGTAAACTGATACACAGCAATGAAGCATAGAAAACAGTGTAGAAACTAGATAGGAAGTTCATAGACACTTAATGCAAAGTGCAAAGTTCTTTTATTTTGTCATTTGCTATATATATATATATATACATATATATATACATATATATATATATATATATATATATATATATATATAGTTTTTTTTTTCAAGGGCCTGATATAATAAGATAAGGTATGCAGGTAATATCTTACTCAGCTGGGTCTACTTGCTCATATGTGTGTGTGTGTGTGTGTGTGTGTAATATGTTATTATATATATATATATGATTAAGTATTTTACATTGATCAACTTTCCTTATATATATATGCTCAAGATATAGATTAGTTGTGTTATGTAAGGTACCCTACAGATGATGCATGATCTTTGTGTAGTACAGAAGACAAAGCAAAGACACTTAATGAAATGTATTAAAATGTAAAGCTAAAAAAGATAATTCATTTTTTCATTTTACAGTCTCAGAAGTCCCATATATTTGATTGCTTTCAGGGTATAAGTTAAAGTTTTTTTTTGAGACAAAAGTCTTGCAGATTTAGTATATTTAGTAGAGTAAATGGTCCTGCCTAATTTGGGTGGATGCAGCCCAGTAATATGAAGGGATACATAAGAGGGAGTGCCTCTTCCAAGACAACTTGAGCAGAGACACGTGTTTTGTCCTTCTTTTGAACTTCAACTTAAACATTGGCCGTTTCTGGTCTAAAGCCTACTGTGTCTTCTAGGTGACAACGTCCAAATTCAGCTTTCCTTGATCCCAAGCTTGCTAACTGAAATTGTAGGACTTCTTAGTCTTCAGATTTTATGATAAATATTTGTCTGACTACCATTGGTGCTATCTCTCTGAATAACTGTGACTAAGACATTCAGTCAAAATCCTCTATTAAGTATAAACTAATATAAGAAAGCTAAGTGTTAAGATGATAACATCCTCATACTTGTCCACTAAAATGTGTTTTCCTCCACCAAACTCAGCTGTAAGTTCCACATGTACAAGAACCATTTTCTGTTTACCTTTGATTTTTCATTGTCATTAGATGTGACATGTAGGGAGTTCTCAATCATCAACTGAATCTAATGTGAAGATTATTCAGGCAAAATTCCTGTGTCCTTTTAAACCAACAGCTCACAAATATCTATGATATTGAAATGGTCTATCATCCCAAAGTTATTTGTACATAAACTTGACTGTATGCTAGTTAAATATGTAAATATTTCTAAATTACATTTAGTGTGTGTATGTGAGTCTGTGTATATATGTATGTGTTTGTGTGTGTATATGTGTTTGTATGTGTGTGTGTGAATATTTGTGTGTCTTTGTGTATGTGTTTTGTGTGTATATATGTCTGTGTGTGTGTTTTGTGTGTATGTATGTGAGTATTTGTTTGTGTAAGTGTGTTTCAGTACACATGTGGAGGCCAGCAGACAATTTCTAAGAGTTTCTAAGACAGTTTCTAAGAGTGGAATATCATTCCACCAAGTCAGATCTTAGGATCAAAATCAAATGTCAAGCTTATCAGCAGGTACGTTACCTGCTGAGCTACCATGTTGGTTCAACATTAGTTTTTATAATTGAGAAAACAGTGGTGTGTAGAGATAAAGTAGCTTGCCAAAAGTGGTGTAGGCAGAAAATAAGAGAATCAATATTCTGTCCCAGGACTGCTAAACTCCATAGCCAAGTGCTTTCCATGATGTCATAACAGCAACAGAGCAAAAGGAAGCCAGAGATGGAACCTGTTCATCACAAGGCACATTCTCAATGAGAACTCTCTGTGCCCTCTCAAAAGTTTGAATAGGGAGGGTGGCAGGAGAGAGGAGAACAAGGGAATCCGTAGCTATGTAGAACTAAATTATATTGTAAAATAAAATTAAATTAAATTTACAAAAGTTTGAATAAAGTTCATTACCACTATTGTAGAACATATAATACTGCCAACAAAATTTCTCTATTTTATATTTGCCTGACAAAGACAGGACACTCCCTTCCCCCTCTTGGATAAACTATCAGAAGAGAGTGATGGTTGAATGAAAATAATACATCACATGTGTTGTTCATAATTTCCCTTGACAAAAAGGTTCTGAATGAGGTGTACTGCAGAATTGTATAATGCACACCCCACCACTACTGCCATCTTTAGGCTGATAAAAGAGAAAAGAAAGAACATTATGGCAAAGTATCAGATCTAGGAATCCTTTTTCTCTGACATATCAGGTTGTATATGCTTGTGACTTTTGAGGCATTGTTTATATTGGTTAGCAATCTCAGAATAGGCAAGAGTGAATTGCAGAATGATAACTTTGCCAGGAGAATGACTTCAGAAAGTTTTCAATAGTATTTGGGGACACACTAAATGTTTTACTGTGATGTACTCATGTTATCTTAACACTGTACTAACAGTATCACAGGCTACACAAACTGGATGCTATCCTATAACTTGATGTGTATCAGCAACTGGCATTCTGAAATATTCTGGCATATTCAGTGGTTGTTAGTAAGAGTAATATTGAATAAAACAAAATTTTAAGACTTAACATGACAGATAAATCATATCTTGGTGGGGTACTTATATTTATCTCGTTAGTCTCTCTCCTCCTTTTCTTCCTCTCTTTCCCTGTCTCTTCTCCCCTCTTATAATCTTCCCTTCTTTCATTTAAGAGGAGAAAATTTTGTTGAAAAACAAAACAAAACAAAATATATAAGATGTAATCTTGGTATTTTCCTTCTTCATTTGGTGTGACTAGTAACTTTTTAGATTTGGGATCTACCAGAAACCAATCCTTGAAAACAGATGGGATATGACCTAAAGCAAAAGAAGGGAGGCAGAGAAGGGAAAAACAGGAAATCCATGACCTTTGCATTGATGAGCAACTTATCACCATGTGCACTAGAGCTCAGTCCTACTGCTGATGTCTTAAAGAGGTGATCACACCTCAATGGCAAAGAATCTATTTCTCTTCCTAACCCTACTTGTCTTGGTTGAGAACTGTTTTCAAGAGTTAAATCCTTTGGCATCCTGATTTGTCTTATAACAGACAGAATACTTGTCTGAGGCCAGGAAAATCCCGGTGGAGAAAGATCTAGGTCCCTGCTGTGGATCAGTTTCTGCCATGCATGGGGAGTGTGAATTACAGAGATATGTGCACACCAGCAGCAGCATGTGCTATTAATTTCATTTGGATGGAGTCCAAAAACAGGGGGTGAAGTTAAAAAAAAAAAAAAAAAAAAAACTAGCTTATGAAATTAAACTCATGCACACAATTCTTTTCTTATAATAGTCTCTAGACCATTATAATTATTATATCCCAAGGGCACTAGGAAGCAGAAAAGAGAGATATGACAAGGTTGGAAGTGTGTACTTAGTGGTTAATATGGAAAAGGTGAACAAATTGTCAGTGCGGATTGATTAAAACATTTTAAAGGTTGTTGTTCTATTGCTCTGTTCATGCTGCCACTGCAGCACAGCACAACCTGGGAGGTTTAAACAGCCAGCATTTTCACAGTTGTGATGAAGCCTGAGATCAAGGTGCTGGCCATTCGTATCCTAATGATGATTATGCAGTTGGCTTTCAGAAAGCCAGAAGTTTCTCTGTGTCACCCTATAGGAAGGAAAAGGAAAGGGCTGTGTGGGGGGAGGAGGGACACACACACACACACACACACACACACACACACACACACACAGAAGGTAGTATTTTCTCTTCTCTGAATAGATGCACTCCTCATGAGTATCTCATCTCCTAACTGAAGTCACATACTACCTCCTAAATACCCCGTGTATTATATTGTGGGGGACTAAGTGTTAAGATATTAGTTTCTGATGATTAATTTAAGTTTACGATCCTGCCAAATTAGCATAAATCAGAATTTATTGCCAAAGGCATTAAATTTTAAATAAAGATAATTTTGTTACCATGATGATATTTTGATTTCTATCACAAATTATCCATCATAGAATCCATGTGTATATAATAATACATTATGAATTAAATTTCTTGAAAAATAATCACAGACTGAATTTTTAACAAAAAATAAATTTCTTATGACTAGCTTTTAAAAACTTCCTTTTTTTTAAATAATCAGTTTCTTTGTAGGATGAAAGTGAGTAGTTCTATTCAAATTCTGTATACAGAGCTGTTAGAACAATCTGGTTTCAGAAATACCTCTCTAATCAAAGAAGCCAAATTGACACAATTATGATATACATCAGTGGGGATATTAGTAACAATAAAAGTAATTGATAACATTGGTGGAAAGCAGAAGACAGCATGCTCTACGCAGTTATTTTCAGTAAGACGCCATGGAAAGTGACTGGGCCAAGCTGCTTCCTGGTAACACAGGAACAGGACCCATCTTGGATAGTTGGAAGGACTAGATGCAACTTGTATCTCTGGCACATCAGAGTGAATTTCAAAGGGTGGATTAGCTCATTCAGACTTTCATGCATGATAAAGGTTGGCTTGGAAACTGATAAAGGATACATCTTTTCCTCATAGCCCTGAGGTCTGTGAGCAAATGTCAGTTAGGATGATTCAGCTCATCAAAGAACCATCAATCTAAAACCTGATGACTGAGTTGTTCTTAAGAACACTTCCTAAAGACCACGCATCAGATTAGAGATCTAAATGTGTGTAGGAATCAATCAGGTTTATGGATGGTACAGGGCCAGGTATCATTGGGAGAAAAAATAGTTGCTCTAATACAAGATAAAAACATGATAGTTAGAGGTAAAGCAGCCTATTGAAATCTATTATGGTGACAGGATCAAGGAATACAGACCAGTATGGAGGCCAATGAGAGATATGACAAGGTGGGAAGTAAGCACCAGGATCTTCTAGACTGTAGATTATCTTGAAAGACTTAGCCATTATGAAAAAGCCAACAGGAAGCATCAAATAACTACAAAAGCTGCAAGATCAGATTAAAGATTTGGGAATGTTAGTCATAATCCTCCTAAGTCTATCTCATCTAAGGATGCTTCTGGCTTTGAGAGGCAGAGGAATAAAGAGAAACTTTGTAGGAGCCTGACTCTTTTAGCAAATATATATGGCATAGACTTAGGGGCAATTTAAACACAAAGAAATAGATAAGTCTGAGTTAATGATGACATTGAATATTCTGCCTTGGGCAGCTAGACCAACACTAATTGCAACTATTAAGAAATATCATAGGAAGATCAAGGCACTAATGTTTTCTCAGATATTCTAGAAATAGAACAATGCTTTCACTGTTAGAAACAGAATTGTGACACTTTGATTTTTCACTAATTCTATAGCATATAACTTTATAAAAAAGTATTGCTAAACTTGATCTCTATTAGACATGTACAGAATTGATCCTTACTTTGATAATTTCTTTTTATAATTCAAAATACCATTTATCAGTTCAAAATTCTTCTAATCCTTTGTCTTATGTACAATTAATCTTTCATCCCCCACAGCATAGTGCATTGCTTTATCCTCTGCCATAATACTGAACACAGCTGTCTTTATTTCAAAGATGAAATTGGTTCTTTTCCGTCCAGATGACAATAAATACATCTAAGACCTTGGACTCTGTATCCAACACCATAAAGAGACTTGAGCTATCATCATCTATTGCATTTTTGAATTCACAGAGAAAGATGCCTTGCCATCTGCAACAATGTTTTGAAAATATGCAGAATGGTGCTTCAGACCTCCTCCACATTCCACACATGAGTAAGTGAGTTTTATCTTATTGCTTATTCTACAGCTTCTTCAATACAAATAGTTGGGCATTTTTATGGACACAGGCTATTTCTCTTTGAAAAGCTAAGTAAACCTTGTAGCTGACAAAAAGTGGATACTGTGGGGGCAAATGGTGTCTGTTGAACAGCAATATATAACTTGAGGAATCCACCAGAGTAGAAAGTTAAGCAGAGTTAAGCATAAGTCAGACTTCTATTCTCAATGGCTACAAGTCCTCTAATATTCAATATATTAGTCTGACTTTCTCCTTCTGTGCCATGGAACTGAAAACCTAGATACTCAAAATAAGGTAACCTGTTTTGTTAATTTTCAAGTCACACTTTGTTTCTAAGTTCTAAGGCTAGAATTCTATTTCTGTGTTATTCTATATCATTCATTTATAGTACATCCTAAGGCCTTTTACAAGAACACAAGCTCAGCCTCTTGCCATTGCATTGTGTGACTTAGCAAAGTAAACAACACCATTCCTTCCTCCCTCCCTCCAATCCCCTCTCTCTTTCTTTCATTTCTTCAAAGCAGCTGCCTTTCCTAACCATGCACATGAGAAGCTGTAGGACTGGACTGTAGCCATAGTCTTAAAATGTAGCACAGTTCGCAGCTTCTTAGGTTTAAAGCATAAGCGGCCAGGCTCCCTCATACAGACTGCTGTTTTACACTGTTGCTTCTGCTGTCCCTCCTTCTTATCAAGCCATTTCCTGATTTGGTTATTTGACAAAATATCACTAGTCTTTTAAACCCTGGCATAAGCCACATCCTTCTTTGTTTATTCCTCAAAAAATCCCCATCTCATCCTAAGCACTGTCCTACATGTCTCACATGTCTATTGTCAAAGATAATATTTTAAGACATTTATTTATTCATTCATTTTATTATTTGTGCATGTGTCTGTGTCTTTATTTCAAAGATGACATTGGTTCTTTTCCTTCCAGATGACACATTGTGTGTGTGTGTGTGTGTGTGTGTGTGTGTGTGTGTGTGTGTGTGTGTATACATGCATGCACCAAAATCACTCCTCCATCATGTGGTTCTAGGGAGTGAACTCAAGTCATCAAGCTTGGCAGCAAGGTCCTTTAGCTACTGAACTGCCTAAGGGCCCTGGGAAATACATTGTTTACTGAGATGTGTCATGTACAGCTCAGACTCCTTTGCTAGTGTTTAAGTTCACTGAAAGCAGGGATCATGTGTATCATAAAAGCATAAATCTGTAAATATACCTCTGACCCACAACCTCCATAGCAAGAAGCCCAAATGGCCAGGTTTTGGCCAATGAGAGAAGCTGTCCTTTAGTTTCCAGTCTTGGGACAAGCTGCTTAAAGTCAACATGTTCTTCAACTCGGTTACTTAACATGCTCAGCCTCCTTTCTACTTACTCCATTCCAGTCTTATTGAACGCTAACCTCTGAATAGGCTTCCATCTTGAAGTTTACTCACTTCCCTGCCTGTCTGATGTTTCTGGTAAATACAATGTTGGGGCTGACTCCTTTGTTGTATCAAGCTTGAACAAAGTGAATACACAAGCTCTGGTTGTTCTCACCTGGACAGCCTTCATTGACTTCCAGAAATCCCAACACTAAGCATAATTTAATGTTTTATGATTATATTCCGTACCCCTACACCAACAGGGAGAGTGTAGGGTAGGCAGAAAAACTCAGACTGGAAAATCTATGTAGAAAATTCCTTTCAAAAAATGTTTAACATAGTATCAAAGGAAGCAATTATATCACACATACAGCATGATGCCTCATAGATTGTAAATGGGGATCCATGGAAAGGGATGTGAAGATAAGGAATAGAAAGGTATAAAATGAAAGGAGGTAAGCCACTGAGTATGCCCTAAAGGTGACAGTAATTGTATGCTGCTGTTGCTAGCCCCTCTGATCTGAAGCGTACATAAAGGAACTAGAGTAGACCATATTCATTGCTTTAAAATAAAAGAAATACTAGATAAACCTTCAAACACTGAAAGGATATGCAAATCTATGCTCAGACTCAGCTGTCTCTCCTTCGTCTACAAAACAAAGTGATTTTACTTTAAGTTCTAAATAATATATTTCATAAGACAGTGCCTGAGAAGCTTAATCAATTTTACACATGGAAGGGCAACAGAGCAAACTTCTCATGACATGAGGATGGGTGTGTCTTGGGAGCACTAGATCCAGCCACGGTACACACCGGCGCACCTCTGATACTTGAAATTAATAGGCAGCAGAGAGAAAGCTTAGTCATTCAGGCTGTACTCCCTGCTGAAAGAAAAGCTAACAAGCCACACCTGTCAGTGCAGGAGGTTGCCTTTGAATCTTAAGGATGTTATCTCTGCCATAGCAACACCACGACTCTCATTCACTGAGTTAAAGAACATTATACATTTTTTTTCTCATTTTAGTGTGCAATCAGGTAACGGCTCTATTTGTGTTGGTAGCAAATCATACTACCATAGAGCATAAATGGTGGATCTGAAAACCTGAGTTTAGATATCGGTTACTACCATGAAGGTAAATAGGCATGTCATTTAACCTCTTGAGTCCTGAGGCTCCTGACATAGAATGGATATATTAACTCAATATCTTAGAGATATTTTGATAACAAAGTTCTGACACATGAAACATATTTAGGGTAGCATATCAGCAATAACCACTATTTTATTGTTGCATATCCACATATGAGCAGGCACTTCTGATAGATCTTAATGATTCTATGAGACATTGCCAGATTTATAAAGGCCATGTATCGAAATGTTCATGAATCTCAAGGATATCTGTACAGCAAATGTAATCTATACAATGTAGTAGATTAAACATTCCTGTGTGTCTGGTAATGCATTTTAAAACCATAAAGCTACTTGGCAACAGAAATGTTGGATGGGCAACTGGATTCAGTTCCTTACAGAATAACCTGAACATCAGCCTCAAGGGCACAAACAAATCACACCATGCCTTGGAAAAATTAATGTTCTATTACTGTTATTATTGCTTTTCATGGTCACTATCAAATACTTAGATCTATGGTGATTGAATTCACAGACACTAATGATCTGCTGTCTACATTTATTTCATGCATTCTTGTCCTCTCCTTCCTTTCCCTGGTTTGAACAGCTACAGGAATGTGTCTAATTCTTCCTTTCAGAGCTGAGTCAGAAGTCACCTGTGGCTGGAGCACTTCTCTTTATTCTGTTTTCTCTCTGTGTGTGCACAGCTCATGGTTTTCTCTGTGCAGTAATCTCTATCACTTAATAAGAGACTGAGTTACTCAAGGACAAAGGATTGTGTTTTGTACATCATTGTAGTAACAATATTTAGTAAATCAAAACCAATACATTTTGTTCATTTATTCCACAAGTTCTACTTTGTGGAATCTCATTGACTCTTTGAATTTTAATAGGTGCCATGTTACACTTAGTTTCACCACTGAAATAAGAAGGCATGATTGTAGTCGGAAGGTTTCTCTGGTCTTGCCTGGTCCCAAGGTCCTACAGTTGCTTATAAAATAATTACTGAGAGGCTTCTGTCAGTTACCAATTGCATGGCATATGGCAGGCTTCTTGCTAGCTAGCTCTTATAACTTAAATTAACCCATTTCTATTCATCCATGTTTTGCCACATGTTTCTTGGCTTATTGATCTGCTGGTATATTGTTCCTTGTGTGGCAGACTGGCATCTTTCTGCCTCTGCTTTCTCTTCCTGTCAATCTGCTTGGATTTCCCGCCTGCCTCTAAGTTGCCTGGCCATAGGCCACTGCAGCTTTTTTGAACAACCAATCAGAGCAACACATATCCACAGCATACAGTAAGACATACCACAGCAGTTCCCTCTTCCCAAATTATTTTTATCTTGTATCAAATTGACAAAACATGAGCCAGTCCACTAGGGTACATAGTGGAGGAAAATCTGGTCTATAAAGACCAAGTTTGCACAATCTCAGTAAAGAATGAACCACAGCTAGTAAAAATAGGGTTTTAAAGCCAATGGCACATTGTAGGCTTGGAAAAGTGGTACATCATGAAAGTTTTCAGAGCTTTGTTGGCAATTTTGTATACTTTTAAGTGATAAAATAAGTATTAAGTAATGAATAATGTTATAATACAATAAGGCAGTTTTAAGTAGGTTTAATTTTTGATTGACTAAAATTTGTAAATATTTATAGCACAGTATATGATATTTTCACACATAGACATTTTACAATGCTCAAATCATTTAAACATACTCATCTCGTCAATCCTTTTCATCCCAGATTTCCAGAAATATTTCATATAGGAGCACTTTTTAATAAGTAATTGGAAAGATCAAATTTATGACTATAAACAACTTCTACGTGTTATGTAAATTGCATCTGACACGAAAGTGTTTGTTGGGAGAGTAGTTAAACACACGACCTAAGGTGTGATAATTTTGGTGGTGGCTCACCTCAGGAGTACATCGAGAGCATGGGGAAAAGAGAGTGGGCATTTTGTGTACAAAGCCACGAGACTGTTCTGTTTCATTAACTCACTGAATTAGGTGACACATGACAGGAGGACTCAAAAGACCTGAGAATCTTTTCACCCAGGTGAAATTTTAGCATTTCTACACAAGTACAACTCTGCAGTATTTTTCCTTTGCTTTAAGGATGAGTCTGGGCCCTTAGTACTGAAGGTGGGAGAAAATATAAGCTATCCCCAACTGTATATTTGCCTGCTTATTATATTAGTATCAGCTGTGTGCAAATCTGAGCACATGGTCTACAGTTTGTCCCTTCCCTCCTCTTCTCTGCCTGGAGCTCTGTCCCTTTTAAATGTCTCCACTGCTATTCCTTCTAATATCAAAATTCTCCAAAAATTCTGACGTGTTTGATATTTTTGTCAAAATACATCTATTAGCCAGCTCCTTGGTCTCTGTTCTCTTTGCTCTGTGTAAACTCTTATTTCTATTCTGACCATACTTGGAATACTTGTGGCTATTGCTAAATATATATATATATATAAAATTTATATATTTCTTGTTTGTCATAAACGAAGAGGCCAAACTCATTTTATTTTTACGTCTTCACAAGGAAATACTATTCCAGAAAAAAAAAGCAGTATAGTTTAATTGGGCCACTAATGCTTAATTGTTTATATTTTTACCTCGTTTATATTTCAGAACAAATTGTGGACTTATGGAGCACAATAAGGCATCAACGAGGACTGAGAAACAAACACCCTCAGTCTGAGAACTCACAGACTGCCAAAAAGGAGTCCAAGCAGTGGACATCATTCCATTTGCTATTTAACAGGAGTACCACACACTCTTTCTCATCCCCTGTGTTGTTGGGTTCACCATCATTCCAGTTAGTGTACTGCAGTCTGTTTCCTTTCAAGTCCAAAAACTGGTTTTCAGTCCTCTCATCTGTCAAGCCCATGTAGGCAATCTCTTTAGCCACCTTCTGCATTTTTCCTCAGCATTCCTGGGAGTGAGGCCTGGAATTGGGAGCACAGAGCCTTCACTCCATTAAAGCTCATTTTTCTGCCAGTGTTCACAAAGCACTTCTTTCCAGCTTCTTCACTTGTGGAGAAGAGCACCCACCTCTTAATGCCTCTCAGCTCTGCTTGTAGAGCTGCGATTTCTGCATTGATTTTTCTGGTATCATATTCTCTGCACCATCAGCAGGTTAGTGGTCACACTGCCTTTGCAGGCAAATGGATGGATCTAGAAAATTCATCCTGAGTGAGGCAACCCAGACTCAGAAAGACAAATATGGTATGTACTCACTCATATGAGGATACTAGAGGTAGAACAAGGATGACTGGACTGCTACTCACATCACCAGGGAGGCTACCTGGAACACAGGACCCCAAGAAAGACACGAGGATCACCCAATGATGGAGAAATGGCTGAGATCTACATGGACAACCTAGACATGAGTGGGAGTAATGAAGGGCGAGGGTCAAGGGAAAGAGAGCCTGTGGGAGTGGGAGATCCCAGCTGGATCAAGAACAGAGAGGGAGAACAAGGAATAGGAGACCATGGTAAATGAAGACCACATGAGAAAAGGAAGAAACAAAGTGCTAGAGAGGCCCACAGAAATGCACAAAGATACCCCCACAACAGACTGCTGGCAATGGTCGAAAGACAGCCGGAACTGACCTACTCTGGTGATGGGATGGCCAAACACCCTAATAGTCGTGCCAGAAACCCCATCCAAGGACTGAGGAATCTGGATGCAGAGATCCATGGCTAGGCCCTGGGTGGAGCTCTGGGAGTCTAATTAGCGAGAAAGAGGAGGGTTTATATGAGCGAGAATTATTGAAACCAAGGTTGGATAAAGCACAGGGACAAATAGCCAAACGAATGGAAACACATGAACTATGAACCAAAGGCTGAGGGCCTGCCAACTGGATCAGGCCCTCTGAATAGGTCAAGGGCTCAGAGGCTTGCAGCACCCTTCTGGAAAGATAGGACCAGCAGGATCCCCAGGGACTCCTGGGCCAAAGGGAGCAGTGGGGCTAAAAGGAGACCATGGAGAGCCTCTGGCCCACCCCCCATTCCCATCTCTTCCAGGGCAAAGACTCCCCTGGGGATGGAGTTCATTTCTTAATGAGAGAAGCTGGGACCATGTTACAGGTACTGAGTCCACAGGAAGTAGCACATGCTCTTCCCGTTTGAATAATGAGGAACTCAGAGAGAATATTGCTGATTTCATTCATGACAAATTTCAGTAAAACCAAAATATAATTTATATATTATAGCATATGTACTTTAATATTTTAACCTCTGGTCTGAAAGGTTATTAATTACCTATGGCCTGTATTAAATAGATGCTAGTAACACACACACATACACACACACACAACTGCTTGTGAAATTCAACGGTGTGTTCTATGATACATCTCCCCTTTTAGAAGGAGAAAAGAGCAAAAAATAAAATGAAAATGCACCAGGAGTCAGTGACTCTGTGGTCACATTGTTCAAATGATGCCAGTTTATCTTTAGAATGATCCTGTGAGGTTGGATTCAAAAGCCATATGCGGTACTCAATCTCTTCCTTTGGAGACCCTGGGGATGAATGCACAGTGGTGTTCACAAAAAACTAAAGACATTGCTCATTGTTTGCCCCAGATGACTTCTGCCTTGTTTTATATTCTACATTATAGGGAATGACATCATTTATACTAGGTGAAGGGGAAACGTTGTCAGAGATAAATTAGATTGCTGTCCTGTCACAATAAAGGTCTCATCTTTCATTGTGAAGACTCCAAATCCTTCCCAAAGCATCAGGGAAATACAGCATTCAAACAACAAAAGGACAGCAAGTTGCTTTCATGGGATTCCATCTCTACAAAAGACAAATACTTCTTTGAAGACAATTCTCAATGACCCTCCAGTTGCACAGCAATGAATGTATGCCCAAAACCCTGGGGTCATATTTATCCATATTTTTAGTATTTTGGTTTGTTTATTGATATGCCAAAAAGGTACAGTAGAATAGAAAGTAAGTGTTGTTAAAATGACTGCTTTTTTTAATTCAGGAAAATAACCTACTCAGGCAAGCATCTATTTCCTTCACCTGCATTAGAATTAATACCAGTTAAGCAGTACAACTCAGAGACTTAAATGCATTTAGGACTATAAAACTCTAGCATCATGCATGACACTTAATAAATTATCTTCATTTTATTTTGGGTTATTTGTAGTTTTAATAGAGAAAGTTGAAGAAGGGGAGTAGGATAAATAAGTTGAACAAAGTACAATGTTAATTTTCATAACACTTTGGCTGATATTGGTGGTTAGATGTGAGCATTAACCTCTCCCAAAGCTTGTTACATTCTTGGAGAGATAGTGCCATCAGTGGAGGCCACATTGGGAGCAAATGACTTCTTATGCCACAGATAACCTACCTCATTCTGCCTAAGTCTCAACAACAACAAAAAAAGTACTCCTTTCTCTTTTCTCCTTTTCCCCTAATGCAGACTTTCCTAGAAAATTAATAGCTGGGGATATGATCAACAAAATCAATTTAGATGCAAGTGCTTTATAGTGACATATTAATTGTTTGGAAAGCATAAAGGTATCAAGGACAATGCTAAGACATTCATACCCTGTGTTTCAAAATACATGAGAATTCCACATGGAATCATTAAAGAGCATGCTAATTCATTCTTTAAAAAAAGAAAGACAAACTTGAGTGAAAGGACACTAGCTTCTGAGCATCACAATCAGAAGAATCTAGTCTGCAACCTTGACATCCATGCGCCACTCTGCTTTGTACTTTGGAGTGATTGGAAGCTGATTATTGAATCTCCTGTTCATGGCTTTCAAATTAGTTATCCTATTCTTTTTTCTTTAAATTTTAACTGAGCTGTATCATAGCATCATCAACCCCTTTCCCTAAAGCCTTTACCTCCACTACATTTAAAGTTATTGCTAAGTCATAACCTGTGTTTCTATCATTCCATCAGCAACATATTTATACCTTGACACCATATAAACCAAGGTGGCCTTTTCTTTCTGAATTTTTTCCAACACCCCCTCTTCCCTCCACCACCACCACCATTCTCCTCAGCCAGCCCACTCCTCACAACTAACACACTCTAACCTGCTCTCTCAGATTGAAAAGTAGTTCATTATCTTTCATCCTTCCTGTTTGAGCTAAAAATGTTCAATGAATCTTAGTATACATCTGTCCATATCAAATGTTAATGTTCAAACCCATCCCACACGCCCGAAGGAAGGATTTCAGACTATTCTTCATTAATATGTAAACTCCAGCTGCCATTTTTCAATGCAAGTCATCCCTCTTATCAGCTTGTGAACTCTATCAACTGCTTATGTTCTTATTCCAGAATCCTCAATTGCATTTCCTCCCCCTGCCTTACGTGCATTTGGCAAACTGACACCTATGTCTTGTTCTAATAGCATTTCAAAGACTTGAGAAGCTTTCTCTGGTGCCAATAACTCTCAAGAGGCTTAAGCTTCCCTATTGTGTACATTCCTAGAAATATTTCTCACAACATTAAATGCACAGTAGTGGCCGGGTGGTGGTGGCACACGCCTTTAATTCCAGCACTCGGGAGGCAGAGCCAGGCAGATATCTGTGAGTTGGAGGCCAGCCTGGTCTACAGAGAGATCCAGGAAAGGCGCAAAGCTACACAGAGAAACCCTATCTCGAAAAACAAACAAACAAAAATCTAACTGTGTATGCTCCCTGTGTTGAAAGTACATGTACTAGTTCTACAACCCCATTTCACTAAGGAAATGAAAACAATCTGAGAAATGCTACCTGTTCCAATGCTGCATCTAAGAGCATCATTGAAACTGTTCCTTTCTCTTGAACTTTTTTCAGCTGCACATCTGGGGACTCACTCAAGGTCTTTGTCCTATGTTTTTCCCCTCCTTCTCTTTTATCATTTACATTTCCTCTCTCTTGAATCAGTTTTGAAATAAAACAGTACTTACTTCCTTTGACGAAACTCTACCCCAGTTCCTGTCATTCCCTCACTGTTGAAAACCAAAGCTCTTTGGAGGAGCTATGTCCACTTGCAATATCCAGTTCCCCTCTATTTCCCATTAAATGGTTCCTATTTGGGACATATCATATTTACTCTGCCTTGAATTTTTTCTCTTCTAGCTTTTCTTGCTCTTTTGGATACCCTTTCTCAGATTTCTTTTGTGTGTGGTTGAGTAGTAGTGAATGGGTGAGTGGGTACGTTTGTGTGTGCAGGAGCACATGAAGCCCTTAGGTGCCAACTACTCACCAAAATGGAACTCACCAAGCAGGCTAGATTGGTGTTCTGGTGTGTAACTGGAATCCACTGCCCTGCCCAAGCTGAGATTAAAAGTATGTGCCACTCTAGATATCTTTCTTGACTTATGTCCTGGGAATTAAACTCACATCATTGTGCTTCCAAGGCAAGGATGCTACTAAAAAATCTCTCTCCTAGCCTATCAGCAATATGCTTTGAAAACCGTGACTCTATCCAAATCTTAAAAGTTGCAGTGTTTCCTTACTCAGAAATACCAACGATCCTCAAAATTATATTTTCAAGCCAGTGTGTATCTTGAAAACAAGATTTGTAATAGACGATGGTGACTTGGTTCTTTCTAGCAGAATATTTATAAGTTCTATAAACGTGAACACATTCAAGATAGATGCCCTATTTTCTACACAAATTCTTAACATGAAGAGTCTTCATTAGCTCAGCTAACAAAATGCTATCCATTCCAGTTCTGAAGCAAAAGTTTGTGGAACCATTATTAAGGACTCCTCTACAAACCGAGAATGTGTTTGACTCAACATTCAGAATGTGTCCATTTCTCACTCTTTCTCTGCACCCTCACCTAAGCCACCACCATCATTTCTGTGCTTTGTTGCCTTACACCCCTGACTGAGCCCATTGCTTCTATTCCAGTCCTGATAGAATCTATTCACTACATATCCAGCGCAACAATAACTTAAAGACCTTGAGATAGTAAGATCATTTCTTCAACCACAATAATAGTCAAGGATCTTGCTTATTCTCTAACCAGTTTTATCTCTGACCTTGACACGTTATATTCATATTCCATGTCCTTTAAGCATGATCACCTCTTTTGTTCCTCCTGTATGTAACTGACACACTTCTGTCTTAGTGTCTTTGTGTGTGTGTGTGTGTGTGTGTGTGTGTGTGTGTGTGTGTGTGTTCCATATACTTGGAACACTCTTTCTCCCTTTTAGCTTCATGATTTCTGTTTTCCCTGCTCCAAATAGTTGTTCAAATGCCATCTCAGTAGTGCTCACCTTGACTAATCATTCTATAATTTCACTCACTTCCAACCTTCCTTCTTCCCTATAATTTGCTATACTTTTTATAATCTCTATGCCACTGGCTATCTTTTACAATACTGTTAATACAATTAATAATCTCATGTCACTTTTTCACATGAAAACATAAATTCTCCTAGGGAAATTATTTTGGCCTGCTTCACTGCCTTATGCCCTGTAGTACTTAGAAAAATTCTTGGGCCTGAATATATGTTCAATTAAACATTTGCAGAAAAATCCCAACTTTCACAACAAAAGTCCTTCTCACTCTAGGTTATTGAATTAACATCAAAGTAAATTAAAGATGATGATCTTATTTACTTTCTGAGACACAAGACATAACCATGAGACTTTTATATAAATGCAACAGATTTATTCAACATTTAAAGTTTACCCTTTATGTAGTCTGGTGATTCAAGCTCATTCAGCTGTCAGTTCTACTTTTCAAACTCAGTGTCACAAACAAATAAAAGTAATCCATTTCCTTTACAGAATAATCTTGAAATCTGAACTGTAAAAAGAACAAAATATTTACATTTCTATGACTGGGAAATGAATGGTTAATGTCTATGTTACATTCTCCCCCACCATATTGTTCTCATTTGTATACAAATATCTAAATGAAGAGTATGGTATACATAAGTTTTGTTATTTAACTTTCTCAAATTCATTTACATTAGCACATTTTATGTGGATTGTGTTTTCATAGCAATTAGGAAAACACAGTAAGTACAATGAATGTGAAGCCTGCCATGACCAAGAGCATGCCACTTTGACGTGCTTAAGTATGTCCTTTTATCTATTTTAGAATGCACCCTCTTGGTGTACCTTTTTATCTGACATGTGGCCATAAATCTTCCCTTTTAATAATTCAGAGCTGTGCACAATTTCTCTCTCATTTGTAAATGTAAAACATCCAGGAAACTAGAGGCACGCCATTCATTTTGGTGCTGTTAAGAGAGAGGCCCCTGGCTATTTCTCAGAATTGAAGTTTATTACCTAGCAAACAAGCAGCCCTGGTCACTTGCCACACTACTGTCCTTACTCAGAGCAACCCAAAAAACCAGAGAAAGTAATTGATTGGGGCAATTATCTAGCCAGCCTTCACACCTGCTCCCTCATAACAGCCAACCGACCACCTAAACAACAAACAAATAGCAACAGTCCCATTATTCTCTGGAAACAACAACAACAACAACAACAACAACAAAAAACCACCACAGTTTCATAAGCGTCGTGATAATGGTACCAAAACCAATTTTACTTGAATGAGATGGATAATTTCACACAGAGGAAAACAAAAAGAATTGTTTTTGCGTCAAGTACCTGCTGACTTAAAACAAAACATGTACTTTTGGTTTGTCTGTGTAATCTTTCCTTTTTCTGGTGTGAAGTGAGGCAAAATTGACTTAAATTTCCAATTAACTTCCATTAGCCTCATGTTCAAGAAGAAAACAATTCATCTGTTTTCCCAAGTCAAAGCATAAACTACACCACTTTTTCTCATTTCATAGGACATCTCTAGACCCAACCCAACATCTATGAAATTTCCATTTGATTAATAATTTATAAATTTTAAAGGTACTTTCATAGGCACTGCTGATAAGTAGATGAGCATTTTTCTAAACTTTTCTCTTTGCATTTTCTGTATTCTACTCTAAAGGTAAAAACTCATCAGCAATTAAAAAATAATAATACTCAAACAATATTTATAGGTATGCTTCAGCACATATAGTTTTCTGTGATTTTTGCCATGTACATATAATAGTTGTATTTATGTAGAATATTACTTTTTTGGGGAACAGGGATCAGTTTAGATTCCTACAGCACTGTCTTAATATGAGGCTGGCTTATTTCAGTGTTGATGTTAATGAAGCCACTAGCGGAAGCTAGAGTTCCTTTTATTGTTGTCAGTCTGTCTGAACAGGAACTTGACCACATTGTTTTTCAATAGGTCTCAGATAGAGGGGGGGGCATAATAAACAGTGGGTTTCAACTAAAGAATTGGACATGATTCCACTTACATATTCCCTTTGCATCATTCATTCATTTACAGTTATTGAGCACACATCATGTACATTATGTGCCAGTCAGTGTTCTCAGGCCTAGAGGTACAGAAGCAAAGAAGGCACTTTTCAACCTCCTGGAACTTGTAGGTTTACACTTGAATTGATGAATGAAAGTGCTTATCTAAGACCTAATGTGTGGTTAAAGGTACAAAAGGTTTTCCAAAATAACAAGCAGGGGGCAGGGGCACAGACATTGGAGAGGTCATCAAGATCATGAGTAATGTCCAAGGTGACCAGCTAAGAAGCAAATAACTAGTAATCACTAGTAATTACTAGTAATAACTAGTAATGGCATATTTCTAGACTTTATGTACATTCTAGACCTGCCCTAAATGAGTTTAATAGTTTAGGCAATATATTGTGTTAAACTTTTCCTTACTGTAACAAAAAACTGGGAAAGGGAACTTATAGAAGAAAAGGTTTGGTTTGGGTCATGATTTTTGGGGTCTCAATTCATTATGATGGGAAGAGTAGCAGAGAACAAAAGCTCATAGGATATTGGCAGAAAATAGATAATTCCTTCACTAACTGGTTCCCTTCTTTCTCCTTTTATTGTGTGTCACCAGCTTGTAGGATGTCACCACTCACATTCATGTCACTATATAAACATTCTTGCAGACATACACAAATATGTGCCTTGATAACTCCCTGAGTACTTTTCCTGCTCAACCCAATTAAATAAATATTTAAGATTAGCCCTCATATTATTAAAGCATGTTAGGATTCATTTTCTTACTGGCTTAATGATAGACAGTAGTGAGAGCATCTATCTCTAGGATTCTGGTAGTAAGTAAATGAGTTCAACAAAGCAAAATGTTATGATGTCTTGTACATGTAATAATATATGAGAGTATTATTGACATCTACAGGAATAATTCACTGTCAGGAATAATTCCACTTTTAAAAAAATAGGATTACTCTGTGAAACAGTCCTGACTGTCCTGGAACTCACTCTATAGACCAAGTTGTGCCTTGAACTCACAGAGATCCTCCTGCCTCTGGAGACCTTCCAAGTGCTGGGATTAAAGGAATGCATCACCAGTGCCCAGCTAATTCCACTTCTTACAGGTTTACACATGAGCCTCTTAACTTCCTCATAAAAGTAAAACACTAAAAACTTACGCAACACATGAATTGTTAACTTATTTTTACTTCCAATTAATTATTAGTGGTCTGTGCAATTAATAGGAGGAACAATATGGTACAAAAAACACTCCTTTGGGGCTGGAGAGATGGCTCAATGGTTAAGAGCACTGCTTGTTCTTCCAGAGGTCCTGAGTTCAATTCCCAGCAACCACAAAGTGGCTCACAACCATCTGCAATGAGATCTGGCGCCCTCTTCTGGCGTGCAAGCAGAACACAGTATACATAATAAATAAATCTTAAAAAAAAAAAAACACTCCTTTGTCATTGTGATAATAAATATACGTGATATGGAATTGGCTGTTTTATGCATTCGGTATACATTTCAGTGGCACTAAAGGCATTCAGGTTGTTGTGCAAATACAAACAGCCTTCTCTTCTAGAACATTTCTGTTTTTTTCATACTGAAAATCTGCACATATTAAGTAGTAGCTCCCTATCCCTACCCCCACTCAAAGTCCCTGAAATAATCAATTTATTTTCAGCCTCCATTACTTGAACTACTGTAAGTATAAACTAAATGGAATCATTTATTGCTGTTGTAAGTCTGATTTATTTTACTTTATATACTGTTTTCAAAATTTATCCTTATAATGTGATTATTTCACTCATTTTTTATTTTAAACATGATTTCATTATAGGAATATATCACATTTTGCCTACAAATTTATCATTGGACAGTTGAACTACTTCTATCTTTTTTGGCTATACTGACTAAGAAAGATAAGAACATGTGTGTACAAATATATGTGTGGGTCTCTATTTCCAATCACTTTGGGGAATACGCTTACCAGTGTGTGGTGGTTTGAATGAAAATACCTCCTACTGAATTGAATATTTGATACTTGATCCCTAGTTGGTGGTCCTATTTGGGAGTTTCAGGATATGAGGCCTTGTTGGAGGAAGTATGTTGCTATGGGGGCTGGCTTTGAGAGCTTATCTGAAAGCTTAAAGACTCAAGCCACTCCCAATTGACCCTCTTTGCTTCCTGCTTGTTGTTCAAGGTGTAAGCCCTCAGCTTCCTGCTGGTGCCACCATGCCTTCCCATTGCTACAGGGTCTCCTCACCATGAGGGACTCATAATTCTCTTGAAGTGTAAGTCAAAGTAAACTCTTCTATAAGTTGCCTTGGCCATGGTCTTTTCTCATAGCAGTCGAAAAGTAAATAACACAGTGTCACTGCTAGACTATGCAGTGATATGGGTATTGAAACCCTATTCTACTGTGCTCTATGATGGCTACATCACTTCTCACTTTTCCTAGCGAGGCACAAGGTCCAAGTCTCTCTACACTCTTGGCAACATTTGTTTTCTTCTGCGGTTTTGATGTTCATTATCTTGATAAGTATGAAAGAGTAATTCTTTGAGATTTTGATTAGCATTTTACTAAGGATTGACAATGCTGCATATCTTTCCCTGTCCCTACTTTCATTTGCATATTTGCTTTGGACAAAGTAACCATTCAATTCACTTGCAAATTTTAAGTTTGTCTTTTCCATTGCTGTGTTTAAAATAAAAAAAATACATTACATTCTGTTTTTCACAAAAACCAAACAATAGATTGTATTTTTTAGTGAAGATGGTGAAATAAATGTTTAACTATAAATAAATAAGTTTGTTAGTGTGAATGAAAGAGAAGAAAGTGAATAATATCTGTCTTTTCAAAACAGATACAATGAAGGTAGAAAGATTTGTTAGCAGCCTGAGCACAGTTATGTACAAACAGCTTTCACTTCATTTTCTACTCAGTTTTGCTGCTTATCTGTATCAGATTTCAGTTTCCAAATTTTGTCTAATGATCATCCTCATTACTTACACTATTGTGTTTATATAATACATGATTAAAGATAATAAATATATAGTGGTACAATTTCCTACTTAGGAAATGGATTGTTGAGGTAATGTAGCTTGACTGCTGCTTCATTGCATCTCTATCCTATGGCTACACAAAATGGTATTTAGAAAAATCTCATCTCTTCCTACAGTTCAAATGCATTTATGCTCCCTCATGAAAACATTACCCTATGTGATGATCATCCACATATGAGGACCTTCTTCGAAATTGTAGTTGTGATCATTTTCACCATGCCCCCATGTGCAATGGCAACAGGCAGGTGTCAATCCACACTGCTTGCATGAAAATATACATTATTGTGCATTTCTCAGTTCAATTTATGATTCTTTAATTTTCTATCTATATTCCTTGAAACTGATTGAACCACTCCAACTCTTACATTAATTTGCTATGAAGTTTAGATTTTGTTATTTCATGCTATTTTATGAAGAACAAATGATTGTTCTGAACATATTTAACAACAAAAGCATCATAATTTTTTTTTACTATATTTCACTTTATACTCATACCTGGATCTTATTATAAGAGTTAGCTCAAGTCAACAAGGATCATAGAAAGATTTTAGACCCAGTTGCAGCATGTCAAAGTGACAGGGATTCAGGACTGCACAGGATGCTACATGGCATTTCTTGTGATCTTTACAAACTTACAGAACTTCTAAAACTGTGGGAGAAAAAAATCAAGTAAAAGAACCAACATTAATGCTGGTGAAGATGTAGAAAAACAAACAAACAAACAAACAAACAAACAAACAAACAAACACTTCACTAGCCAGGCAATGGTGGCACACGCCTTTAATCCCAGCACTTGGGAGGCAGATCCAAGCGGATCTTTGAGTTCAAGGCCAGCCTGCTCTACAGAGCAAGATCCATGACAGACACCAAAACTACACAGAGAAACAACTGTCTTGAAAAACAAAACAAAACAAAAGCAAAACAAAAACAAAAAAACATAACAAAAAACCCACTCTATTAAAATAATATTAATTTGACAAACAGTTTAGGAGTTTCTTAGAAAACTACATATGTGATTACCATAAAATCTAGAAACTGAAGCCATGGGTGTCAATGCAATGAGATGAAAACTCTGGTTCGCATGTGGTATGGCTTCACAAATGAAAACTTGGCTCAGCAGGTAAAGGCACAAGCAAAAAAGCCTGATTACTGAGTTCTCAACCCAGGCTCCAAGTAGAGAAGCAACTCCAGATATTTTGTCTTTTATATACATGTGCTGAGGGCATACACACACACACACACACACACACACACACACACACACACACACACGCGCGCACACACACACATACATACGAGCACACACACAGATAAATAAGTAAAGTTAAAAAATTAATTTACACACACACATAAAGTAAAAAAAGTTCTGAATTCACACACACACGATAATCTGCATACACACACACACACACACGCACACACACACACACACACACATATATATATATATATATATATATATATATATATATATGCACTTATACACACACATAAACAAAATTAAAAAAAAAGCAAAAGCAGAAAAAAGCCTGTATCCAGACAATTGACTATTGCTCTTCCTACAAAAAGAAATAGGGTCTTGTCATTTGCCCTGGTATTGGATAAATCTATAAGACAATATGCTAAGTAAAGTAAAATAAGCCTTGAAAAAGAAAAGAAAAAGAAAAAAAGAAAAAGCTATGTGACCACATGTCCAGCTGAAATGTAAAACCACTCTTCCAAGAAAACAACAATAACAACAAAACAAAAACCATGACCATGAAGAAATGGGGACTACAACAGTGGTTACTAGATATGGAGGAGGAACACTGCAAAATGTAGGTCAGACACTACAAAGAAGAAAATTACTTATACAAAAAACAATTGTAGATTTCTAATTTATAATATTGGGAATACATGCAATGAGAAAATACAGGGGTTAAGGGATATTTAAGCCTCTGTTACACACACATACAAATGGCATGGATGTCACCATGCATGCTGATGGATAGTTAATTTGCCTTATGACAGGATCATTTTTTTTTCAACTTAACACAAACATAGACATACCTAGGAAAAAGAAATCTCAGTCAGGGAATTGATTGCATTAGATTGGTCTTTGGGCTTGTCTACTGGGACATTTTTTTGATTGCAAAGTGATGTATGACGTCCCTTGATACTATGAGTGCTACCATCTGTGAGGCACTGGCCTGACCTAAGTAAGAAAGTAGCTAAACATGGGCTGTGGAACAATCCAGTCAGCATCTCTCCTCCATGATCTCTGCTTCAGTTTCTGCCTCCGGGTCTCTGCCTTGAATTCCTACCTCTCAATGATGGACCATAAATTGTATGACAAAATACTCTTTCTTCCCCAAGTTGTTTTGGTATATGATATTTTTCACAGAAACAGAATGCAAACTACAACACAAAGTCATCTCTTTAAAACTGCCTTCAATGTATCTCATAAAAGGTTTCAACATTTAAATCCACATGGCAAGATTAATATTAAAATACCTGTATATGCCTACAGCATAACTGTTCATAGCATTTTTTCTAAATACCCACCCACCATGTACAAGCAGCAACAGAGACAGAACCTATAACCTCAGGCATGATAAGCAAGCATATGATTAGTGAACTGCATTCCAGCTTCAGAGGTGAATGTAACAACCATAGTAAAACAAAAGTATATTATACTTCTTATTGATAAGAATAAATAAATTGTTGATGCACAGTTATCAACTCACATGGATCTTCAGGATACTTTGCAAAGTGGAAGTAGCCAATACAAAAGTTAACACTCATGCTTCCCTTTGCATGGCAAGGTGAAGTCACAGACTTATAGAAATAGAGGGCACAGTGGGGATTGACTGTAACTAGCACATAGGAGGTGTGGGGATGGCAGTATGGGGGTTCTCTGATGAGGGAACTAATTATCAACTGTGATCAGTAGAAAATAGTAGCATTGGAATATAGTATACTTTTTCAAGATGATTCCCCTTTGGGAAATATATAAGTGGTAGAGATTATATTAGCATATAATTAATCATAACTTTATGTGAACCTATAATTATCCCCAAATTAAAAATTTAAATTTAAAGTAGTTTGGTGTGGTTGATCAATTATATAGACTTCCTAATTATTACCACAAGGACTTCCAGCAATATCAGAAATTTTGCGTCCCTTATGAATTATAAAATCTTACAAGGAATAATGAAAAATGAAGTTTCATGAGAGGTTATTATGTGATGTGACTATAAAAGCATCAGTTTTTCTCTACAGGGAGTCTATAAATTAAAAAAAATGTGACTACGTTACAAAATGTAACAGAAGAAGGGTTAGTATCTTATTCAAGTTTACATGGAGATTGTGTAGCAGGGTTGAGTTAAACCAGATAGTGGAGTTCTTACTCCTAATGCTTCTCATCACTTCTCTTAGTTCTGAAGACAGCATGCTAGGCTGGCAATACTTTTATTATAAAAACTGTTTTTTGTTAGTAGTATGTACACCTGAAATGCGCATGTCATTTCCAAATATTCCACTTAGGGACCACATTTAAACCATGTAGAAGCTTCATAGACTTTCATTTTTTAAAAGAATATTAATTATACCCATTTTTACATGATGCATGGACTTTAGTATCATGTCACTATATAACAAGTAATCACAATATGTTAAAGCCAACCAGAAAAATCCTTTCTTTTCCCATCAGAAACAGAGTATTTCCTAAGTTCTTGATTTTCTTTGGGATATTCTCTTTTCTTCTCTCTTTCTGCTTTTTTTTTTTTTTCAAGACTTGATTTCTCTGTGTAGCCCTGGCTGTCCTGGAGCTCATTTTGTAGATCAGGTTGGCCTTGAACTCACAAAGATCCACCTGCCTCTGAGTGCTGGGATTAAAGGCATGTGCTACCACCACCCAGCCTCCATAGGCCATTCTTATCACCACAGTAACAATTATTAAAATAAGTTGCTTCTGGAAAAATGTTTTCTTAGAATTATCAATTGATTTTAAATGCTACATTTTATTTAAACATACATATATATGTGTATGTCTATACTAATTCTGATTTAAGTTCCCCATTCAATAGTCAAAAACTTTCTGAAAAATTTCATGGGATACAAAACACAAGACTCATGTTGACCTCACAGCATAGTAAGGCAAGTAACCCAATGTCACTGAACCAATTGCATTCTTTTCCTGATTCTAAGATAGTATGAAGGAAAAATATTAAATTGTTGTAATACATTATGATGGTAAGATGAGGATATTTTATTCTTTTCTATTTTGCCAGACTTTTACCATAAGCAGACAGATTCTCTCTCTCTCTCTCTCTCTCTCTCTCTCTCTCTCTCTCTCTCTCTCTCTCTCTCTCTCTCTCACACACACACACACACACACACATGCATGCATATATGTGCATGCATGCGTGTGTGTGTACATATATATATATAATATATGTACACATTATAATGTATATATATGTATATAATTAAACTTTATCATCCTTTTTGGTTCATCAGAAAGATGTATTTTCATTTGCAAACCATTGTTGTAGCTCTTAAAGAGAAATTATATAAGTCAGGATAGAGTATCATTACAAAATAGTAGCATCATGACAACTTTTTTGTGTGATTTTAGTTGGTCTTTCATGAGCCACAAAAAAAGTCTATAAGCATGAGTGGACTCAGTTACCATCTTTACAAAGATGATTTCAAGTTCCCTCAATTTCTCTACAAGTTTTATAATTTTACTCCTCATTACAGCTGAATAGTACACCAATGTGTACATAAGGCATATTGTCATTATCAATTCATCAATTATTGGGCACCTAGGCTTTTTGCATTTTCTGGCTATTTCAAACACAGCAGCAATTGACATGGATGAGCAAATAACCCTGAAGTATGCCACAGTTTTTTTTTCATGGAATATGCACAGGAATGGTAGTTGGTTTCTAGGGTAGATTTATATCTAGCTTTTTGAGGATCCTCCACATTAACTTTCATGGTGCCTGTACCAAGTTATACTCCCACCAGTAGTTCATAAATGTTTCCCTTACCCCACATCCTAGCTATACATATCTACATCTATCTATCTATCTATCTATCTATCTATCTACCTACCTACCTACCTAATCTATGATTGATAATTAAATGGAGTTACCCTGTAATGGGTACTGTATATCTCCCAAATATCTTAAGTTAGCAAATTAAAACCCAGTGCCAAGTATGTGTCCCCTCTTTTCAAGTTGTTGGTTGATGCTACCCAATAGACTCCCTCCACAAACTTTATAGGATATTGACATTTCTCTTGGTGGCCTCAAGAACTTGGTATAAGAACTGCAATAAAATTGTATTTCAGAAGATACAACATATCTGAATTATAGGACTGGAGAAATCAGGCAAGCACTGACCTGAAAGATTTATCCTACCAGCTAGCTTTCATGGTGCCATAAGGTTCTATTTATGATAAGTGTATTCAACATCTGGTAAGGTATGCACACCGGTGCAATGGTTTCTCAAATGTTTTGGAAGTAACCAATCACTTTCTGATGAAATGATGAAAGTCTGCTACACAAGATGTAACTCATACCTGGTACAAGTAATTGGGTCAAAAATCTATAGCTGGATTGGTCATGATGCCTACAGGGGAAACTGATACTCTATTAAATGGACACAGTATTGAACTATCTCTTCAATTCTTATCCTTATACTCATAGATTAGTGCATTTCTCACCCTCATTAGAGAAGCTTCTTTTGGCAGTAGATTGTGATTATACAAAGACCCATAATTGGTCAACACATAGAAAATAAGAGTCTGTGGAATGCTAATCTTTAAATAGAACATCTATACCATACCTTCTTACACCACAAGGCTCAGTGATCATTGTAGAAAAGGGTCAAAAAGATTAAAAGTGCCAGAAGTAGTTGGTGTCTTTGGTGAAAGCATTTGCTAGACTTGAGAGGACTGTTACACATATGAATGCATAGGAGCTGTGACTACATGTAAAAGACCTGCATAACACCAAGCTGCTCAAAATAACAGCATGGAAAAGAGGAGGTGGGGGGCTCATGAAGTTTCATGTATAGCTGAGAAGCTTTTGGCAGGTGATGGATACTTGGAAAGTAAGAGTAAGTGTTGTTCAGGGATGTGGCAAGAGATGGGCCTATACCTATGTGCATATAGGGAAATGTAAGTATAGATCAGAGAGAGAGGAGGAGGGGTATGGTGGGGGTCAGATGAAGTAGGGAGGGAAAAGTAGTTGGGGGATAGGGGAAAATTGGAGGGGAAGGAATTAGGTAAAGATTTGTTCTAGTCATAACTATATGACTATATAAAATTCTTAATAAAAATAATAAAAAAATTTAAACCCTGTAAGGACCCTTTATGTAACTCTAAAATGGAAACAGAATGTTCAAACCCTGGTTCTAGCACTTAAAAGTTTGCAAGACTTTGCCTTCAGACTTCAGGTGTTCTTTTCAGAGGGTTTCACATTTTGCAGAGCTGTGATATTCAGTAATTCAGGAAGTTCTGTGCTAGTAACCTGGGCTGATATAGCAAGAAGAATGCAAATACCTACAGAGCAGAAAACATTTCAGAGTATGGAAAGAAAAAACTTTGTGTTCTTTGAGTACTTAACTTTAAACTTGGGCTCTGGTGTATGCTGATGTACATTTTAGTCAATATTATAACATCCCATGATACAGATGATATTTCTAATTTTAAGTAATATTTATCTGGTGGCTCCCACTAGCTAGTGATATAGATGCAAGGTAACTTCATTGCCACAGATGTAGTCAAAGCCTCTGGCACAGTCATTCAGATGGCTTCCTAATTGGTTTTCACTTTTATTTGTATCTCTTTTCAACTGTTGTACTCTAGAAATAAAGTAGAGGTTTGTACATATGAAAATGAGACAACACCAACTCCGTGATTGAAATGCTTCAACAATTTTTCATTCAGTCCAAATTAGCAGCTGTACTAGACTAGAACTTTGCAATGCATGCTCAGGGCCTTGCCTATCTTTTCAACGGGGGTATTCCCTAAAATATCCCTTGGCTTCTCATGCTGTGCTCAGCCTGATTTCCTGACAGTCAACACATTAGTCACCTTCCTTCTAGCCATTCTAGCCTCAAGAACCTTGTATGGTTTTTAATCTCAGCTATGAACTTTTCTCAGTCCCAAGATGCTCCTTACCCAACCTATCCTGTCATTTTGATCTCTCTGGCCTTGAGGGTCCCTTCTTAGGGATGCCTCTTTGGGTATTCCATTTCCATCAGAGACTCCCTCTTGGGCTTCAGTATGACATGATTTCTTCATGGTAAGTTTTACACTCTAAAAGATTTATTCCTATGTTCAAGTCTGTTAAATTACAGATATATAATAAAGTATAGGAGACTTTGATTCCCAGTGTCTTGAAATACCTTGTCCTTGGTGAGTACTCAACAGCCATTTTTAAATTAAGACTACTGTGGCTGAGAGCCTGTAAATTAGCCTCTATTTGTAGAAAAGCTTCAGTGACACTTAGGATGCAACAGTTTTGCTGCACCTGGGCCCCCAGCTAATTGGATGGTGATGTCTACATTGAAGGTTGAGCTTGCCCACACAGTTTCAGTTCACATGCCAATCGCTAGAAATAGCCTCATCTGCACAGCCAAGGCTGTCCTATCATTATAAACAAAATCCAAACATGTATTTCCTTACAGCAGAGGAAGGATGGATCTATGTCCACAAGGGCAATGAGAATAAACAATGCTTCCCTGTGCTCTCTGAGAATGCTTCCGTCCAGTCTCGCTGACACTCAAGGCCAACCATATAAGCCCCAGTGTGATGATAACTTCTCATTGATCTTCTGTAAGTGCTTCATTACCTCTCTTGAGTCCCTTAATGTTGCTCACCTGCCTCAATTTTGATGAATACTTAGGCTAGGCCATCTGTCACAAGCTGAGACCTGATGATTGTTTCATTCAGGAAATGCTAAGTCTTTCATTTTAGGAATATTGAAAAGCAGAAAGTGAAAAAAGAAAAGGAAAAGAAAGAAAGAAACAAGATAGCATTGCATCTTAGAGTTGTTTTCCCTTCAAATACTTTCTTGCTGAAATGACAATGAAGCTAATATGCATTTACTTATTTTTATTTATTAAAATTCTTTTATTTTTATATATTTTAATAATTTATTTAACTTTATTTTATGTGCATTGGTTTGAAGGTTTCAGATTCCCTGCAACTGGAGTTTCAAACTGTTGTAAGCTGCTATGTGGGTGCTGGGAATTGATCCTGGGTCCTCTGGAAGAGCAGCCAGTGCTCTTGACTGCTGAGCCATCTCTCTAGCCCCTTAAGCTAAAATACACTTTCATTATGTAATAGGCATTGGGACCACTCTGGTATTGATATTAAATTATCTCAGCTCATCTGAGATAAATATTCTTATCCAGATGTTACACTCAGGACAATAGAAAGAATCTTTATTTGTCTGAAGTCTGAAATAGTGAGTATTAAGGTCAAATTTAAAACTGGCAAAGTGACAGCAAACCTATCTGCATTTCCAGTACCATTATTATTCCACCTTCATCCAGAGTTCTCCAGACAAAGGAGATTAAACAGCAGAACTTTGCAGCCCCAAAGCATTACTTCTTATTTATAGCATTACTTCACTTAGCAGGTTCAGGCTCTTGTTCCAAAATCCCTAAGTATAGGTTTCTACTCCAGGAGACTAGCTTGTTTTGCTATTGCATTGTCCTTATTTAAACATTTTAGGAAAGCTGAAAACAGTTCATCCACAGTTCCTTGTGCCTCTGACATAAAAAAAAAAAAAAAAAAAAAAAAAAGCCTAAGATATTGCAGGACAATTTCAAATTCAAGTTCTTGTTTCATATTTGAAAAATCCTTGCTTTTTCTTTTATGGTTTTTATTTTGTTTTACATATCATCTTCCATTTAACATAAGGATGCCTCTTACATTTTTCTCATGATCTAGTTTTATAAACAGGCATGAACTACCAGGCACTGGTTTCTTTAAAAAAGTAATTTCTGAATTCGACAGAGGAAATTATCATTCCTATGCTTTTGCTGATCAAGCACCCCCTCCCCCTGATCTCTGTATGAAGTTCACTTTAGTACTGAGTCCTGAAGTACATGGGAAAACAACTTTCAGTCATGTTGCTGGTTAGAGGAGACAAACCTACAGACCAGTCCTAGGTGGCTGCTTAGCTTTTTAGGTTGAACCTAGTTTCTGGCTGCTGGCCTGAAGCAAGAAAAAATCCCCTGGAGATAGATCCTTTTGTCTAAAGACGTCTAAAGAGAGAGACCTGAGTTCCTACTAAACTGTTGTGACCTTGGCTATACCCCATGTCTTTGAAACCTTATGGGTGCTTTTAGGTTGAATTTTGTATTGCCAGTCCTACAAGTCCTTTCTGACCAGGGTTAAAAGATTGAGCCAGCTCCTGCTGGAGCACTCTAGCACCTACTCAGTCAGCATATTTGTTTGGGGAGTTGACTTCCTTTCGAATCCTTTTAAGCTTGTCATTTCCAGTAATTAATGGCAGGAGGAGTCCTCTAATTCCCAAGAAAGCTTCAGAGTGCTCCCAATATGTCCCAAATCCCCCCAATTAAACCTGTTTCCAAGTCAAATGACTCATTTTATAATTATATAATTTACGCACTTTCACAATTAATTCTTATTTATATGCAGAGAGGTTTTTTATTTATATTTATATTCTTATTTATATGAGAGGTTGCTCATTGTAGGCGATTTATTGAAAAAGCACAAGAAAAACAGGCTAACAATGTTAAAATTAACAAAATAATAGAAGGAATTTCTGATAGGGATTCAATGATGTTCCAGGTTAATGCTCCACAGTTATATAAATGCAATCACATCTGTCCTACTCTGTATATATATATACAGAGATGAGCCATGGGAATAGACAGATATTTTCCAAACAAATTCACTGTGATGATCCAAATGTAGAATTTAGGGAGGTGGGACTATAACCAAAAATTGGGCAAAAGAAAAGTTCAACTTCTAAAAATATACCTTGCCTAATATTTGTTTTTCTAGCAGATGAAGAAAGACGAGGAGAAATAGTTAGTGAACTGTGAAAACCATTTAATCTTGATTTTGAAATTCAGCTTAGCCTCCCAACCAGCTATGTGGCTTTAGATGGGTTATTTCTATTGTCTGAACCTCATATAATCTTCTATAAAATAGTAATAATAAAGCTACTTTATATTCTTGGAAAGTTTACAGAGAATATATGCAAGGAAGATGATTTTTCATGTAAAGCAGAAACAAAAGCAATGAATTATTATTGATCCCCATGGGTAGTTCCATATAATGTTGGCTGAAGAATGAGCTAACAGTTGCGGACCCACAGCTTGAAACTGAGGAGAACATGAGGCTTAACAAGAACTAACTAGATGAAGGTTCTAAAGAACCGAGATGTAAACATATGCTGACATCTCTGGGTTAAGATAGTTTGACTTGTGGTTTGTGAGTTTATGGTCATGAAGAATGACACTTATTTGACAAAAAACACACTTCAATATTCAGACTTTGTTCTTTTCTTGGGCTAGCAATGTGCTGTAGGACTCTGTTTATTCACTGGACAACTGTGTTCCTCTTTAAACATATTGAATTCATTTTATACTTGTATTATTTTCAACTAACCATGAGTTTAAGCAGGAAGAGTTTTGATTTTGAGGCCAGCCTGTTCTAAATACTAAGGTTCAAGATACCCAAAGCTGCATAGAAAGACCCTGTCTCAAAAAGCAAAACCAATATAAAACAACAACCACAGTACCTACTATCAATGCAATATGTGTTTTTCCATTATATATTGTTTTAACTGTCTAATCAGGTGAAAGAGACTGTTTATATGAGAAAAAAATCTTTCTATGGCTTGGAGCTTGAAGAATCATGAGTAATAGAGCCACGAGACAGCCACAGGAAAGACCAATGCTCTGAATGACAGCTTTATGGGAACGGTGAAGGTCTCTCCTATGTCATTGTTTCTTACATTATAGTCCCACAGTAAAACTCCAGGATACAGTAGAAAATAAATTTATTTAAGACAATTTTGTGAGGGTGGAGGAGATGATTTGACCTAGAAATTAGGCCTCCCCATGCCTGACTTAATGACAAAGGTCATAGCTTAAGCCTCTTGAGTAACGAACTCGTAAAATAGCAACCCTCTTTGTTTAGAATAAGTTGAGTTTAACAAGCAGTCAATAGAGTTTATGGACATTCCTTAAATCCCAAGGCAATGAAGGGGCTCTAGAGACTATCACAGGACTTGTGACATTATGTCAGAGATGGCATATATTTTGACAAGAAGTTGACGAGAGTTTGCTAAAAATTAAAAAAAAAAAAAACAACCAAAAATCTTAACTTCATCAGTCTCTGAAATGAGGAATATCCCTTAGATAGATCCTATCAAGTTTAACTTATAAAATGAAGACGTTTTCACACCTTAATGACTACCAAACAATTATTTCTAAATGTTAAAATAAAATTAAATCCTCTTCTGTCAGAGGAACCTATATGAATTCTCACCTGAGTTTAGTACTATGTTGTTTCTTGCATTTTCCTTATTTCTCTATTATGCATAAAATACAGCTGCATTCTGAAATGTTCTTGAAGAATATTAAATGAGATCATTTGGAAATTGTGAAACATTGTATAAAGCTCTATAATTGCATACACATTCTCTCTCTCACAAACACATGTATATACACACAGACACATACATACATATATATGCAGACACACACACACACACACACACACATATATATATATATATATATATATATAAATATAATGAAAGTTGAATATCCACAGTGTATCAATAAATTCACTATTCTTTTAAGAAGAAAAAGGTGGGCCATTGCATTCTGAGTTATAACACACGTACAACATACACTTTATTGTGACATTTGAGCTCATATTTGCCAAGACATACCATGAAATAGAAATTTAAAATCCTTTACATCATTTACCATTGTACTAATCATTTCTACAATTAGCAAGTAGCATTCTCAGACTAGTTTATTTGAAGAGATGGTGGCAATTAATTCATAATGTTTGATGGCTGTTGCAGAATATTCCTTTATGTGGTGGTATTGTGTTCCCCAAAATATTGTGTACTCTAATAAATTTATCTGGGGTCAGAGAACAGACAGCCACTAGATACAAAGGCTAGAAAATGGTGGCACTCACACCTTTAATCCTAGCATTCCAGAGATAGAAATCCCTCTGGATCTCTGTGAGTTCAAGGCCACATTGGAAATAGCCAAGCATGGTGACACACGCCTTTAATCCCAGAAAGCCAGCCTTTAATCCCAGGGAGTGGTGGTAGAAATCAGAAAGATATATAAGGCGTGAGGACCAGAAACTAGAAGCATTTGGCTGGTTCAGCATGGGGCTGGTTAAGCATTCAGGATTTTGAGCAGCAATTCAGCTGAGAGCCATTGGGATGAGGACACAGAAGCTTCCAGTCTGAGGAAACAGGACCAGCTGAGGATCCGGCGAGGTGAGATAGTTGTGGCTTGTTCTGTCTCTCTGACCTTCCAGTATTCACCCCAATAACTGGCCTCAGGTTTGATTTTATTAATAAGAACTTTTAAGATTCCTGCTACACCTTTACACTGTGTAAAGATGTGTCACTGTGATTGGTTTAATAAAGAGCTGAATGGCCTTTAGCTAGGCAGGAAGAGGTTAGGCAGGACTTCTGGGGATAGAGAGGATTTGGAGAGGAAGAAAGATGGAGTTGCCAACCAGAAGCAGAAGAAGCAAGACATGCAGGCAGAGAGGCAAAAACCATGAGTCATGTGGCAACAAGCAGAGGAATAGAAATAAGCTAATTTGAGCTATAAGAGCTAGTGGGACAAGACTAAGCTAAAGGCCATGCTTTCCTAATTAATACTGAGTCTCTGTGTCATGATTTCAGGACTGACATCCAAAAAAAAAAAGCCTACTGCAGGTGGTCTAGTATTCTATTGACCCATTGATGAAGCTACTTTCCCTTATTTGTTCTATTAAAGGAAATAAATAGAGGGGACCCGGGTACCTCTCCCATAAGATACACTGATACAAATGACACATCTAGCCCATGTCTGTGGTCCAGTTTGTATTTTCATGTGGCTAAAGGTAGGTTAAAAAATCTATGCCTTGTATTTTGGATGAACGTTATTTTTGTAAGCATCCCAATCCTCAACTCATGTTGTGATATGTAGTGGAGTTTTCCACTACATATCACACTATTGAAATCCAGATGATAACCATAACACCACCTATCTACTCCAATGAGGATTTAGGTTAATGATAATTGCTTCATGGTAATGGTGGCTGAAGGAAGTAGAGTGAGAAACATTTTAAAATCTAAGAGTTTCTGAAATGACAAAGGCATGATAAAACAAATACCACAGTAGATGGAACACAATCTCTGGAGATCACAAAATGGCACAGTGATATTATTTGATGAATTCTTTATCATCTGCAATGTCAGCTGAACAAAGACAAGTAACTTATCTTGTATGGTGGGGGGAGAAGTCCCTACAAGCATAAAATAGACCACTTTAGATGAATCAAAACGTTTTTAGGAAAGACAGAAAGCATTGTTCTTACTATTGAATGGCATCAAAAGAAAAGAAAATAAGTTCAATCAAGACATCTCAGGCTGAACAACAATGGCACATTAAGTACATCAAAAACAAACAGTTTTCTTATACCTACAGTATATAACAATTTGGAAAGTGTTGGGTAAATTGAATATTTATTTGAAGCTATTAAATTCACTGATTGCATGATATTCAAAGCATTATTAATTATAATTATCAAATGTATAATCAGGTAGTATTGAAAATAGTATTTTTGAAAAGTTCTTTGACTTCAGAGTGTGTGGATGAAACAGTTGAAACAAGATTACTCTTTCCAATCTTGGCAAGTGACAACAAAAAGAGAAAAATGTCCTATGTCTACAAGTAGAAGTTGAAAGAAAAGAACAATAAATAAAAAGAGTTGCAGCCTAGCATGGTATTAAGTCGAGATGGGGTACCATGGATACATGATATACAGAAAGTGAATTCCTGAATCCTTGTCCCTTTAAGATGGCTCTGGAGAAAGGGACATGACTTTGAATTCCATCCCTACCTTCATGTAAACCAGATATTCATAAATGTGATACCTTTAGCAAAATAATATGCTGGTGAAGGAAAATGTACTGCTCATAAGGAGAAGCCAAAAGCTGTCTGTAATTTCACTAAGCTATACAGGGAGCAATTATCCCTATAATATCATATTAGCTATGTATTATTGAAGTCACTATCTATAAACATAACATTATATGAATCTTGAGATAGGATTTATATTAGTTTTATGATCTGGGAAAAATCCAAGTGAGGAAATGAAGGTCCATTCTCATAGAAGCAATTTTCATCATTTTTAATTACCAAATAGTAATTATATGTATCTGTGGTATACAGTATGATTTTCCACATATGATGATAATATATAATAATCAGACTGGAAATACTGGCATATCTTTCATGTTAGATATTTTATTTGTGTAGGAAAGCTGTAAAGTCCTCCCTAATAGCTGTTTCCAATTGTGTTTTAGTTGATGAACCATACAAAGATAAATGTAGTATCTCCTTGAAGGAAAGAAATGGCATATCCTCAGGATATGTCATGGTAGGTGCAGTGAAAGATGAGCTGAAAATAATACATTATCAAATGCATGGAAAATGAAGAGCCTTTGTAAGCAGCAATCAGTGGCAATTCCAAGCAATATACTTAGCCTTTAAGAAATGCAGATATCAGAAACACTAAATCAGGAAAAGGACCTTAAAGTAATTATTGCATATAATATATATCAAAAGAAATCCAATTGAGTATCCTTACATTCTCAAATACTCATCATTACTTTATAATGGAATTCTTCAAAGGTCTATTCTTTTGAGCTGCACAGTAGATGATATCTATGTAGACAGTCTGTATTGTAATAGCAGATACAAACTATTTATGCCTGTCAAATTGCAATGTAGAACTTGTTGATCAAGCTCTCCTGACTCTCTCCTCTAGAGATGCTTGGCTGATACGAGTTATTATAGTTAGTAAACAGACTACCTCAATCAGTAATGGATATATCTACAAAACACTCCTGCACCTAAGTATCAGGGATCATTGCTAGAGACATGGAAGAAAGATTTTAAGAGCCAGAGGATCAAGGAGTTTGTTTGGAGATTGTATCTCCTAATAGCAAAGGAAGCTATGCCCATAAAATATCACAAATATGAATGCCCAAATGTGAGATGAAGAAGGGTGACACCAATGAACACACCAAAATGAGTGGGGAAAAGCCCATGGGGCTTCATCTCTACAAAAAGAATTATAGGAAATCGAGTAAAGTTGGGAGTTGGGAGCAAGAAAAGTAGTCTTCTTTTGGAAGATTGGATGTGCAATGTCAAATGGTCAGCCCTGAAAAAAAAAATATATATATATATATATATATATATATATATAAAAGTATTATATTAACTCATTGAGTTATATTTAGGAATATATATGTATATGTAAATACATATATACATGCAATAACAAGGAAAAATAGGGCATGAAATTGAAGGAGAGAAAGAAGGGCTATATAGGAGGGCTTGGGGGGAGGAAAGGGAAGGGAGAAATATTCTAGTTATATCATAATCTCAAAGTCATACACAGGTGAACATATCAGTGTCAAACCTGAACCACTGAAAAAAGCTCAGTTAAAAATAAAATGACAGAAGCAACAGTATGTAAATCAAAACAACTACAGTGAGAGTTGATTTTTCCATGGTTAACAGTGAAATTGGCAAACAGTAGAACATCACAATAATAATGGTAGAAATGTGAAGATTAAAGAGGTAATGAACAATAATCAATGCTATCTTTAGGATAGGTACAAGGAAAAGGTATCTTCACACTTAACCATATATATATATATATATACACTAGGGGAGGAAAGGTCATTGTCAGGAGCACATCAGGTTCCAATGGATACTTTCAAACCCATGGGCATACTGATGACCTTGGTGAAACACAAGAGCTTCTCAAAAAATAAATAAAGAACAAGATATAACAACAGCAAAAGTCATGAATGTGAAGAGCTTTGCAAAAAAGAGAGAGGTACTATGGGGGAATGACATTTATAATAATCAGAGTACACATCATACATAAATGAAATTGCCAAAGAACAAACAGAAAAATTTCATAAAAAGAAATTAAAAAGGTAAATGACAAAATAGTTACTAAAAGAATGATGTCTATAGAAAGAAAATTATAAACTCATTTAAAAGAGGAGGTAAGCATAGAAAGGACACCATGAAACACTGGAGAAAGTTTATTGTTTTTACTGTGGTAATGATTCACACGTGTGTGTGTGTGTATGTCACAAAGTATTAAATATTCATGCATAGTATATTGTATATCAATTATATCTCACTAGAGTTATAAAATAAAAGCAGAATGAAAAAATGTGTCTAAATAATTGGACATGCATGCCATATTTATTGAGAGAGATTCAGCAGCTTCTTAGAGGCATCATTTTTTTACTATCTAATCAATGGCTCAATCAAAGTTTAATAAATATCCAAACAGGCTTCCACATGAGTCATTGACAAAAGTGTAAAACAATGTTATATAAGTGAACCGAGGCCCTGGGAAGATTTGGGCACCTCTGCAACAAACAAATGTAGAGATAATGAATAGAAGGAATGTCCTCATCAGTAAATGTATTAATGCTTTTTGTTTGTTTGTTTGTTTGTTTGTTTGTTTGTTTTGTTTTTCAAGACAGGGTTTCTCTTTGTAGCATTGTGCCTTTCCTGGAACTAGCTTTGGAGACCAGGATGGCCTTGAACTCACAGAGATCCGCCTGGCTCTGCCTCCTGAGTGCTGGGATTAAAGGCATGCATCACCACCACCCGGCTTTTTTTTTTTTTTTTTTTTTTTGTATTTTTTTGTATTAATGTTTAAAGGAAGATTTGTTAATATACAAACTAAAATGATCTCCTGGGTATATAAAACAAACAAGTAGACCCAGTTTCTATTTGAAAAGTAAAACATCATTACTTCTAGGTTTTTACTAAGATGGAGTGAAAAGTAAAGCCTAAACAATTTTTAAACAAATATAGACAAATATCTTCCCTTCCTTGGTCAGAAAAGTATTTATTAATATAAGACACATGAAAAAAATTATTTAGAAAAATGAATGAAATTTACAACACTAACCATGAGAATAAGTATTATTACAGTTTCCACAGGGGAAGTAAAAATGAAAGCCTTAAGCAAGGAGATATGTTATCGCTTTTATTGGTAAGAGATTCATAACCTTAATTCTTCAAGGATTACTAGCAACATCACATAAAGATAATGAAAGACACAAAATCCATAAGATAAAAGCAAGTTTTTCACAGAGTAGGATGCAGGAACAGCCACTAACATACAGGCCATGTTCATGTTCATTAATACAATGGAAGTTAAAGTTTGAACCACTCTTAGATACCATTCTGTTCTCACCGAGTTTGTGGTTATTTATGATGTCTGTCAATGGTCATCGTGAGCAACTTCAGAGCAAGGTCAGTGAATGTTAGGTTACTGACAGAAGTATAATTAATGCAACTCTTCTAGAAAATTAACTTCCATTTATTGTGTAAATTTGAAAGCACACATACTCTGCAATCCACCATTAAACTTCTAGGGAATTGTGTTGTGGTCACTATGCTGCTGATGTAAAGCAAAAGTCACACACATAAGTATGGCTACAGAATACCGTTGCTATTAACAAGTATAAAGGGGATTGTGTTGTGGCCACTACGTTGCTGATGTAAAGCAAAAGTCACACATAAGTATGGCTACAAAGTACCATTGCTATTAACAAGGGTAAAGGTAAGCAACTTGGATTCCCATCATTCAAAAGCTGGTTAAATTAAATATAGTTCATTCACATGTTAGTGTGCCATACATAATTAATAAGGAACAAACTATATAGACAAATGCTTTATATTAATCTCATAAATCAAAAGCTACACAGAATAGTGGAGATGACTCTATTTAGTACAGCACATTCATATAAAGTTCCCTAAGAACAGATACAATTGTAGTGAGTGAATGTGAAATGTAAAGAGTTGATTCAGAAACATAATTCAGTTGTATCATTACTATTCTGCTTGCCAAGGTCCTACAAGAGATTAAAAAAGAAAGGCCTTCCATACACATAACATACTTTTAAACATGAAAACCATTCAAAACCTTTTAATTCCAAATTGTATGGGTAATAAGACCTGAGAAACACATAACAAATCCTAGTAGACAAAGGCTGAAAGGAACAATGTTATGCGATCAAATGTCTTACAGCATGATGAGAAGGTTTCTTAAACTTTCTTAAACTTTTTAGTGATTTGTTTTAGATTATTAAGTGCAGAAAATATTTCTTAATAATTAATATCTAGTGAGTATGTGCACACACACACATATATATGTGTGTATATATATGTATATATATATATATATATATTCCTAAATATAGTAATTTGCTTATTACATATAATGTGACATTTATATGTTTTCACGGTGGACTGTTTGGCACTGGACAACCAATTGGTGTGCTTTTCTATAAGGTAGACTACTTTTTAAATTTTAAATATTAATGAGCAGCCCTAAAACCTGAGAATACAGAGAAATTTATTTTGCATAAAAATATTTATTAAAACATTGTAGTATGTACTCAACTTCATTGCAAGAATGTGTTGTATTAAGTTCCTAGGAACCTCAACAAAGGCTTTTCTTTGAAGATCTCTTTAGGAAGTAAACCTTAAGCTTGTCCTGTTATTGAATATTTTTTGTCTTTTTTATAAATTTATTTATTTTACATCCCTGCCATAATTTCCCCTCCCTCCTCTCCTTCCAGTCCCCCCCACACATACCTTCTTTCTCACCCCCCAATCCACCCCTTCTCCATTTCTGTTTAGGAAAGAGCAGGTATCGCATGAGTATCAACAAAACATAGCATATCAAGTTGCAGTAAGACTAAGCATCTCCCCATGTATTAAGGCTGGACAAGTATGAGGAGTAGCGTCCCAAAAAGCCAGTAAAAGAGTTAGAGACAGTCCCTGTTCCCACTGTTAGGAGGGATTGGTCTACACAACTGTGACATATTCAGAGTGCTTAGGTCAGGCCCATGTAGGCTCCCTGGTTGTCAGTTCAGTCTCTGCAAGCCCCTATGAGCACAGGTTAGTTGATTCTGTGAGTTTCCTTGTGGTATCCTTGACCCCTCTGACTCCTACACTCCTTTCTGCCTTTCTTCTACAGGATTACCTGAGCTCTGCCTATTGTTTGGCTGTGGGTCTGAATCATTCATCAGTTGCTGGATGAAGCCTCTCTGATGACAACTGATACCAACTACAATTGGTAGGCACCAATCTATGTGTATAGCAGAATATCATTAGGCATCATTACATGGACAAGATTGAGGCAGGTGAGCAACATTAAGGAACTCAAGAGAGGAGATGAAACACTTACAGAAGATCAATGAGAAGTTATCATCACACTGGGGCTTGTATATTTGGTTCTATTCTAGCCCTCCGCATCTTCCAGCCTGTGGGTCCTGGTGCTCCAGGCAGTGTCAGAGGTGGGCTTACTCTCCTGGCATGGGTTTTAGACTAGACTGGTCATTGGTTGGCCACTCCCTCCAATTTTGACCCCAGCATCCTCACCCCAGCACCTCCCATAGGCAGGGCAGACTGTAGGTTGAATGGTATGCGGCTGGGTTGGTTTCCCATTTCCTCCATTTGAAGTCTTGCCTGTTCACAGGACATGGCTAGTTCAGGCTGCATAACTGCCATTGCTAGGAGTATTATTTGGGGGGTCATCCTTGTAGATTCCTGGAAGATGCCCTTGCACCAGATTTGTACCTGTTTCCAAAAAACTCCCCCCTTTTCCAGTAGTCTCTTTCAGTGCTCTCACCCTCTCTCCCCCATTTTTAATCCCTTGGAACAAATGAGAAACATGTTTACTGAACAAGCTTTACCGAGTGAGAAGGTTATGTTCAATCACATTTGGATAAAGTTATTCGTAATACAGCACACAAAACAGAAGTAGCTCACTTTTTTTCAGTAAGTGCTGTATTGATTTTTACAACTGTACATGCATAGAGTACAGTTCAGAGAAAATGCTGGCTTCAGTGTCTACAGACTCCCTGGGAATATGTTGCTATGTTTAATGGTAAGGTGAAGATCTCCCTAATTTGTTTACATTATGTGGTATTTACCCTGGAGTCTGGTGACTGCTGTGGGGGGAAAAGAAGTCTTCATGAAATCAAACAATTTATTTCTTAACTAAAAGTGTGTGTGTGTGTGTGTGTGTGTGTGTGTGTGTGTGTGTGTGTGTGTACATACAGCAGACGGGAACAAAGAGAGGAACAGCTGGATAATTAAACCTTAGTGTTGCTAGGTTTTGTGCTAAACACTGGTAGTATAAAACAATAAAGCATACACCTATGTTTTGATATGACTACTTAGAGAAGTGAACTCTCATCCTCAATGTCAAAGGAATGATCTAAAAGGCAGATACATAAATAAGCCAGGAAGTCACATAAACCAAGTTCCCATGAAGAGCAGCAGGGGGAAAGAGGTTCAGAGGGAGGAAACTCCAATTTTTTAAAGAAAGGATGGAGGAACCAAAGGAAGACGCTCAACCCAAGGAAACTAAAGCATTCACTAGCACTGATTTCTGAAGAAAAAAATCCCCTTTACAGACATATACAGGATTGGGCAGTGGTGGTGTATGCCTTTAACACCAGCACTGTGGAGGTAAAGGCTGGTGGATCTCTCTGAGTTTGAGGCCATCCTGGCTTACAAAGCAAGTTTCAGGACAGCCAGGACTATTACACAGAGAAACCCTGTGTTGAGAAGAAAAGAAAAATCAATAAACACATATAAACTGTAATAAATGAACTTGCAGCAAATATGTCATATTCTAGCAAGGACTACAGAGATCAAAGAGACTGGATTAAAATATTTCTGAAACCAGGAAACTTTTGAGCAGGCAAAGAGGATGAGCATTTTTAATTACATAGTTCTTCCACAGGTTAAAAAAAAAAAGTTTCGCTTTTAATATGTTCATAAGAGTTGTTGGCCAAATGGGTCCATGGAACTTCCCAACAACCCAGACTATTGCCAAGACTATTGGTTATTCTTCACAAACTGACAGCAAGGCTCCATGGCTGAAGACAACAATAACTCACTGAACATGGAGATGCTATGTTCCAGCAACTTTGGTATAGGAAAGTACTCTCCACATTATTAAAAGAGAAATGTAAACATGAAGCCAACCACAGACACTTTATCACAATGGTGTCTTTCCTGCAAGTTATGCTGGGGTAAGGGTGACCCAAAGCTTGTCAGAGTAACCAATCAATATCTGATTTGGTCTAAAGTCTACTTCATGAGATGGAACCCATACCTGACACTTCTTGGGTGACTAGGAACCTGAGACTAGATAGTTCAGAAACCTGTGGTAAAGCCTAATACTACTGCTTAAAAAAAGGATTAAAATGACTTATAATCACAGTCTGCCATACTCATAGACCAGTGCCTTGCTTAACCATCATCAGAGAAGCTTCTTCCTGCAGCAGATGGGAACAAATAAAGAAACCCACAATCAGACATTATGCAGAGAGACCTCCAAACACACAGCTCTGAATAGGATTTACCCATCAAATTCCTTCCCTCAGGGCTTAGGAAACCCTGCAGAAAAAGGAGGCAGAAAGAGTATAAGACTCAGAGAGTGGAAGACACCAAGAAAGCAAGGGACTCCAATTCAACATCATCCAAGCTCATGTGAATGCACCGATAGAAGCACTATGCACAGAGCCCACCCAAGTCTCTACAAAATGAGATTCTAGAGTTGAAAAGAGAAATGGACAGAGATCTTTTAGTTTTCTCCAAGGGAGTATCACTTGGGAAACAAACTGCTATTAAAGGTAGGTTGCATGCTGTGCCCAGCAGTATCTGGCCAACAGAAAACAAACTCAATAATCTCTTTCCTAGTCTCATAATGTCCTGTCAGGGCTTTTCCTTTTTTTAAATATCTTATTTTTATTTTATTCATATTTTTACCATTTTTCTTCTTTCTTTTCAACCCTAGAAGTCCTTTGTGTGGTGTGGTGTGGTGTGGTGTGTATGTGAGTGTGTGTGTGTGTGTGTGTGTGTGTGTGTGTGTGTGTGTGTGTGTGTATCTTCCTGTTTAGTGTTTTTATGGGATTCCTGCATGTGAGAACAAGTGGGTCTCTGTTTCTTTTTCATTCTCTTGGGTTCTTTTCCTTCTGTTTGTTTGTTTTGTTCAATTCTGATGTGTTAGTTTTGCTTTATCATATTATATTTATATTTTATTTTATTGTTATCCCATAGAAGCCTGTTTGTTTCATAACAAGAGAAAGAAATGTGGTAGATCTGGATAGGAGAAGAGGTGGGAAACTGTGAAGAGTAAAGGGAGGGGAAACTATAATCAGGATATATTATATGAGAAGAAAATCTGTTTTCAAAAATTGAAAAACGTTACTGCTGCAGAAAGATAAACTATGAGAAAACAGCTTACTGTCACTGTAGATATGAATGCCATATATGATGTCACAGATACCTAAAGGTAAAAAGGCAGAGTGATGTAGGAATCCCAGAATCTCTTTAAGGTACCAGATTGGCCCGGCTCTCAGAATTTTGTTGTGCCATTTGGTAAGTAGTCCCTCTTGAATGTCATGACTATTGTCGACATTTATTATGTGCTGCCTGTCTGTTGAGCATCCTTGAAGAGTTACATTCATCACTTTGTACAGTCTTTTTAAGAACTCTGAGAATAGATTTTTGAGGAGAGTTTCAGATATCCAAAATCTAAGAATTAAGGAAACTAAGTAACTAGCTCCATATCACATTGTTAATAGATGAAAAAAATAATCAGATGTGGCAGCACCTGCTTTTCATTCCAGGAATTAGGAGGCAGAGACAAACTAGATCTCTGAGTTTGAGGCCAGACTGGTCTACATACCAAGTTCCAGTTCCAGGACAGCCAGAGTTTCATAGAGAGATTCTCTCTCTCCCTCTCCCTCTCTCTCTCTCCCTTCTTTTATATATAATGAATATACTATTTAATTATATAACTATATAATTAACTCTATAGTTAATATAATTAACTATATAAATGAATATACCATTTAATTTGTATAATGAAATAGTTTTTCATTATATGAATATATGATGAATATATATTATATGAATATATTATTATTTCATATATAAATAAACACAAATGAAAAACTATTTCATCCTTGAGGCTTAGCCTTGAAACCATACAAGCTAATGACAAAAATTTGACTCAACAGGTTGTACTATATGTGTGTGTTTGTGTGTGTGTGTACACATGCATTCATCCATATAAACTATGTGTATAACAAAAATGATTAAACAATTAAAGTAAAAAAAGGTTATAAACTTGAAATGGGGACATAGGAAGGATTTGAGGGAGGGGAGTGGAAAGGGCTGGATGGAAGAAGAGGAGAGGGGAAGTGACATAATTCTATTTAAATTAAAACACTTAAAAGACTCTCATAGGCAAACACCACCTTAATATACATGTGAAATTCATGCCACTGGTTTAAATATGAGTAAGTCATCTGCCTGTGTCTTGTTCAGTGACTTTAGACCTCTGCACAGGTGAGCTAACATGTGCTTTAAGGAGTTAAAAAAGGAGTTGTCATTTATATTCAAACCTGGAGGTCATTCCTTCATGCAGAATTTGCTTCTACATTGGACTAAATATAGGAAATATCTGAAAGGTAGAATTGTTTTAAATTGGCTCATCCATTTACTGTAAGACTTTCCTACTGTCGTCATATCTTTCTGTCGTATAGCAATATCTAAGATTCAGGGGGTTTTGACTCTTAAACAGTTTAGCAGAAGAGTTACATAAAGTGACATATAATGTCTTTACTAGTAAGTACAATGTTTTCAAATTGCAAAAAAGCTCATGTGGTTGGGGTGTGTGAGAGGTATTCAGTAAAGGCTTATTACTAAATTGATTTTAATGTATTTCCCCCAGGTGCTCCACAGAGCACAGATGAGCACAGTTACATGAAACTCATTGCACAAAAATTTAAATTCACAAAACAGATACATGAAAGAGTGCTTATTCTCTTGAGAATAAGCAGTTTTCACACCACATAAGGATTCCCGTAACTAGCAAGTCCCCCCTAGTGTATTCCAATTAGGTTTTCATTTACAAAATAAAATCAATTTGCAGGAAAGTTTTCAGTGACATGCCTACTGTGCAGAGCAAAACACAACTGTATTGCATTTGTAGAGAGTGAAATAAACTCCTGGATGTGAAGCACTTTGAAAATCATACCCAAACTAACTCTGTAATAAAGCAGAAGATACAGGAAGCACCATTCAGTCCTCAGGTCAGTGAATGGTAAACTCGCCAGTGCTGAGAGTTCACTTCATGCCAGCAAAACTTCCAAATTAATTCCTTCTGATGAACTCCTTCATTTCTAATATATTTTCCCCAATTCTTTTATCTGAAAGCAAGCTGACACTGACTTCTTAGACACAAGGCTTATCTAGACTTCCAGCTGTTTGACTGATAAGAAGATTACTAAACAAACTTCTAAGTCAGCTACATGGTAGCTGGCCATGTCTAACTTAAACTATTTTTAGGTATGTGCATTAATACAATACTAAAAAATGTTAGGGATAAGGGCTTCCCCCCCCTCGTTTTCAGGATAGTATTTATTCAGAGAGGTAAAACCATCAGATGTCTGATGGACATCTCTCAAGAAACCAGAATCTGATCAACTACACCGAGAAAATGCAATTTACTGGAAGCATAAACAATAACCGTGGCTGCAAAGAAAGGCTCTGGTCCTTGCAGCTGTGAATGAGCTGTGAACTGTTTTCATAAAGACTGAATCTCTTCCATAGGTGTGCCTTCCCCAAAAGTCTTTTCGCAGTAACAGATAGCACATCAGCAACAGTTAGATACCAGTCATTCTTAGTAGCCTTTTAAATGATAACAGAAACAGGAGCGATCACATCAGTGAGAGCAAGTTAAGGATCAGATTTTTCAGTCGTGGGTGTCCTGGAGAGCCCCTGACACCCTTGAATTTCTTCGGACCTCTTTAGTGGAAAGAAAACCTGAACCAGAGTACCTCTTTCGCTATATATTATCCCTGGAGTATTGTGTATTATATACTTTTACTATCATTGATGGCATCTCACTTTAGTCAGCTCTTTTAAAAAAAATAGCTAACATAAGCTCACTTTAAATATTTTCTGTTTTTAGAGATTTTTAGCAGTTATAAAATATAATAGTTACTATAACTTGGTCAAATTATAAATAGATAGATCACTATTCTGTGCCAAATACTGCCTAAATTTCCAGATAAGAAGCACGACAATGCTCAGATATGCCTTAGTTGACTCATAGGATACAGTATACTGATGTTAAAAGTGGTTCAGTCATATATATACATATATATATATATATATATATATATATATATATATATATATAAATTTACACCTCTCCCCATAGCAATGCCTTTTCGACAATAACATTGTGAGTCCTTCCTTGAAGATGGAACATATTTAACCAACTCTTCCATTTAGGTGGATCTTCCAGCCTAAACATTAACAAAAGCAATGCAGTTTATTGTTGGCCTGTTCTCAGCCTAAACTTGTATGGTTGTTGAACATGCTTTCCTACTGGACTAACTTACTGGAAGATATGAACACATATAGATGAGAGCTGACTGTATAAGTCAAAACTCCTTTAAAATAGCTGTAGGCAGATGAGTATTGAACAATAATAGAAGTGCAGTCCAATTAACTATAACCTACGTAACTCCTATCTGAACTCAGATGCAAGAGTGAGTGTACTTGGTTATAGAAACAATACATATATTTTGTAGAAGTAATGTATGTCTCAGATCTCAAGAATGCCACAATCTGAAAAAACTAGCCAACAATTAATTGCTAATGTCAGAGTAATGGCTCACACAACTAAGTGAAAATATGATGTGTACTAGAGCAAGTGAGAGGGAGAGTTCATGCCATCTGGGAGGTTACAAGTGTTTGCAATGTGCTGAAATGACTAATGTTGACTAGAATCTAGGGAGAAATTCTCACATGGGTGGTCCAACCCTAAGGGGTCAGCCCCTGGACACAAGCTCATATAAGCAAAGTTAAATGGATTTGGAAGTTGTGTGTGTGTGTGTGTGTGTGTGAGAGAGAGAGAGAGAGAGAGAGAGAGAGAAAGAGAGAGAGAGAGGGAGGGAGGGAGGGAGGGAGGGAGGGAGGGAGGGAGAGAGAGAGAGAGAGAGAGAGAGAGAGAGAGAGAGAGAGAGAGAGAGAGAGAGAGGAAAGGGGTGAGTTGTGGAGAGAAGGAAGGGTGGGAGTGATATAGATATAGTGCTTGTATATGACCCTCCCCCCCACACACAAAAAAACCCTCCACCAAATCTATTAACAAAAAATTGTTTGTAATATAGTGGCCTGGGAACTGAGTGTGAAGGTAGGGAAAATTATGAGAAATATAGAAGTTTTCAAATTTAAGGACATTTTTTGATTCACACAGGCATTTTGTTGATGTTGTTTTGTGTTTATGCTGTTTGGAAGTGGTATGGTGTGATGAACTGTGAGCAGTTTACGTTTTGGAAAGAGTGCTCTGGTGGGGATACGATGAGAACTAAAGCCTATTCTAATAAGAATTCATCAATAAGATAATGAGGCTCTCTTCTGTTGAAGCAGCCAGTGGGAACAGAAAGACTTGGGTAGGGGAAACAGGAACATCAGTAGGACCCATGGATAGACTTGTTGCTTTGGGTTTGTGTGAATGAGCACTTGTCAGACAAGTAGAACACTGAAGCACTAAGGATTCCTTCACTCCAGGTGACTTTAGAAACCTGCTGTGGGATTTTGATGGGAGGATTTAGGTTTTCAATTTCCAATGTATGTAGACTTTTGAAAAAGAGAGGACAAGGCACCCCTGCAGACACAAATGATTAGACACTTTGTAGATCAAAAACAGAGCAGGTGCTTGAAGATTTGTCTCTCACTGAAGCTTCCTGGGACACTAGATCTTGGCCTAAGGGTGCAGTAGCTTCCAGTGATGGGCTTGTCTTATTGAATTAAGACATGGGAGCAATTATTCACTTTCTCTTTTGTCATTTCATCTTCTTTTTTTCTCCATTGAGCTCTGATGGAGCCTTGTTTCAGAGTGCTGGACTGTATATGTGGGCTAAGAAAATTAAAATTTTTTTCATGAAAGAGGTATGACATAAGACTCTGACAACTCAATGCTGATTGTTTGTGATGTGTGAAATTAAATTTTTACCCAATGTGCCACATGGGGAAACAATTTTTTTTTGTTGATGTTGTTAAATCAAGGCAAAAACTAAGCTCAAAACTGGACCATTCTGTGTATAAAATAAAGTTCTTAAATCAAAAGTTATTGAGTACTCAAGTTATCAAGAAAAATAATTAATAATATTATGACAAAAAAGGGAATAAATAATTACTTGTAGGATAAAGGCTATACTGTAATTACACATTGCTGCCAATCATGCACCATGTATCTACATTTCTCAAATATTTGTTGAAACCTAGTCTGTATTAGTAGATGTTTATATTAGGGATAGTGTTGAAAAATACAGCTCTATATCACAATGTTTACAATCATCTGAGAGGTGAGTTGACAGATATTAAATAAAAATAAATAATTACAATTTACGGTTTACATAAGTTACAGTTTGCTAAATAATATGTAGGGAATGCTGCTACTTAATGGCCAAAGTGAAAGCAATGATTTATGTGTTCTTAATATCAACTTTAAATCCTAGTTGTTGCCTATGACCCAATTCTTACAAAGTAGGTACTATTAGTACCCCTGTGAAGGGTCACAATGGGATCAAAGCATGTTATGCTTCCTCCAAATGACTCACGTAAGAAGTAGCCAAGTCAGGCACAGAAACCAGCAATCAGATTACAGAGGCCATGCTCATTCAGTGCATTTCCAGGTTCTTCCTACAGCAGAGCTAATTTACAATGAGAAAACTGATTCTCTGTTTTCTTAAAATATATCATAGTAAATTTTTTGCCATTGAGCTTATGAGAAACCTACTACGAGACTGTCATAAAACCCACAGAGAAAGTTAATGACTTTTGTGCATGCATCTACTACAAGAACAGAGTAATGACATTGTGATCATGTCTCTCTTATATACCTGCCTAATTTCACTTTCCTGTTGCTGCTACCTAATTGGTGCAGCAAGAAACTTTACTACCTTGTGACTCTACTGCATATCCACCCTGCCAACTAGAACACTAATCAATTGCCTCTGTTCTATAAGTACTATGAACTTACAGAGGAAGAGCATTACCATGACACAGTGATGTGATATGTCTCTAGCTATAATATCAAGATCTGGAAAGATCTTTGAAATGCAGTCAATGCTTAATAAATACTGTTCACCAAATGAATTAAATACATACTATCATCCCCATTCTGTTTATCCAGTCAGTAATGTTTCATAATCATGGGATATCTTGACATCCTCTTAACATATTCTATATTTTCTTATACCGAGAACTTATTTGCATTATTTTCTATGTCTGTCATAAAAAATAAAATATTTACCTGAAAACTATGGTATTATATGGAGGATTGGTAGGTGAAGAGAGGATAATTTTATACAGATAACTCAATGTACTCCTATGTTATATAATGTTCTACTACAGACTGAGACAACATTCTGTTATCACAATTTAAAAAAAAATTGGAACACGACATTGACATATTCACTAAGAAAGTTTAATAATGTTTTAACATATCATTCCATTTTAGGTTTTGCTACAACTTCAGTGTTGGAAAAATCTTACAACTTTGAGAGAGCTGGCTACTGCAGAATTGTGGGTAAAGAATTGCAGGTTGTCTTAGTTAGGGTCTCTATTACTGTGAAGAGTCACCATGATCATGGTAACTCCTATGAAGGAAAACATTTAATTTGCTAGTTCACTTACAGTTCAGTGGTTTAGTCCATTATCATCATGAAGGGAGGCAAGGCAGCATGTAGGCAGACATGGTGCTAGAGAAGGAGCTGAGAGTTCTTAAATCTTGACTCATAGGCAACAGGAAGCGAGACACTGGATATGTCTTTAGCATATATGAGACCTCAAAGCCTGCCTCTAGAGTAACACATTTCCTCCAACAAGGCCATTACCCACTCCACCAAAACTACACCATCTAAAAGTGCCATTCCCTTTGGGGCCAGTTTCTTTCAAACAACCACATAAGTCTATACTCTCTCTTCTGGTTATTTTTGAATCTTACCTGTAATTCAAGGAGGAGACTTGACAATACCAACCAAGAAAGTGCAGTATCCTGTAGCTGAAACTAACTTGTGTCCTTGTTCTTCTCTAGTTCTCAGTTCTTTTAACAGCATGATAAGACTCTCAGTCCTGGACTTAGTTCAACTACACATGAAGTTGTACTCCTTTTTTATCTGAAATGATGCTGGAAGGTAAGGGGAAGTATCTTTCTCATCTTGACATCCTCTGCACTAGCACATGTTCTCCTTGTCATGATTAAGACTTAAGAGCTAAGGAATGGTGAGAGCTTAGAAAGTTGGACCTTTTTCCTCATATTGGGTTGCCTTGTACAGCCTTAATCTGAGGGAAGGTACCTAGTCTTAATGCATCTTGATATACTATGTTTAGTTGATATCTATGGGAACCCTGCCCTTTTCTGAAGGGAAATGGAGAAGTCGATTGGGGAAAAAATGTGTGGAGGAGGGACTGGGAGAGAGGAGGTAGGGGAAACTGTGTTAGGGTGTAAAAAACAATATAAATAATAAAAATTTAAAAGTATGATTCATGCTTAAGATCACATAACACTCAACTAGGCTTTTCATCTTTTATTCTTCACTTAGCAGAGGTGATGTAGTCCAAGAGAATTAGAAGACTCCAAATAAATCTGAATGCACTTCAATTCTTGTTCAATTATAAACTTGTATGAGGTTGAACAGCTCTGAACAAGGAAGCAGTACTTCCTTTAGATGCAGCTGGGAACTTGATGGCCAAATATGTCCTCTCACAAGGTTAGGAGTGGCAGAAGAATTTATCACCCTTATTGTTGCAAGGGAACTAAGATAATATTTAGAAGGAGTCACTAGGTACAACAAGATTGCAAACTTAATTGTAATGTTGATCCCCTCTGCGCCATCTTATTAAGCAGCCAGGAAAATCCTTTATCACAAAAGATTTCCAAGGATGTGACCTTTTCCTTCTCTCCATTTCTATTTCACTTAAATTATCACCCTGAAGATTTCAAAGGGGTACTCGCAGCAGGCTGATAGATTGGGCCCCTTTCTAACTAAAGAAACATTGATTGTGTAAAGGGAAAGAAAATATCACAGACAGCTCCCGTAGGTCTCTGTGAATCAAATTTGTACTCATATAAGAGCTTTTAAATTTTTTTCTTTCTCATTTAATGACTGTCTTTTAAATGGCAATGTAACAGTAAGATAATTAATCTCTGGACCATAACTTTGAAGTGTGCTTATAATTAGTAAGGCCAAGGTGGGCAGGGCTTTGTTGGTACTCTTGGCATCCTCTCATACAGCTCACCTGGTAACATAATGGATTCAAGGTACAGAGATTTATGAGAAATACTGAGAACTAGACCGGTCTGTGAAAATCAAAACATTGTTTTCTCTTCTGTTTGTAATGAAGGTTTGCAGCCAGGATCAACTACTGTTTTCCCAACTTACCAAAACACCTATATGCATAAATGTATGCATCTTTAATGACATGAAAATAGAGCTGAATTATTTGTGGTTAAATCAGGTCCAAAAAGTTAGGCTGGGTGGATGTATTTTTTCAAAAAAAGACTTTTACTAAAGTGTTTGAATTCATGATATTCCTCCCTGCATTCGTTTCCTAAGTGAAAGGATGACAGTCATCTGCCATTGCATCCAACTTAGGGAAAGGATTTAGGTCTCCTGAAGGTGACTTCTAGATCCAGACTTCATTTTGGTCTCTCAGCTTCTTTGAAGTAAGCAGCCTGCTCACTCATACATTATCTAATCACAAACCTAAAGAAACAAAACCAATTGATCAAGGGCTGAAGCATCTGGAACAATGGGCCAACACAAACCTATTGGTGAAATTTATTAAGGCCACTCCACATAGTTAAAAGGGAAGTTTATTTAGTGGCGTAACTTACAAGTGAAGGGATAGGTAACAGGGTCTGGGAAAGGTGTGTCACAGTCTGGCGGTGTTCCCTGGAGAACTCTGCTCCGTCTACCTCCAGCTTCCAGGGTCCAGGAACCAAGAGAGCCTGCACATCCAGATCTCAGGTCTTCCGGGTCCTCTCTTGGCCCTGCCTTGTAGGTGTGACAGTTACTGAAGCCTCCATGGGGTTGGAACTTCCAGATCAAGGTTGGAATGGCTACCCACTACACAAACCTCTCTTCTTTTAAAGTTGTTCATCTCAGGTACTTTGTTGCAGTCATGGGAGGGTGACTAAAATAGTGGTGGATAAGAATGATTCTTGTTGTGCAAATTAACCTCTGAAATAAGGTCACAGGTGACAACTCAGGCGACATCTCAGGCAGCTCAACTTCAAGAAAATATTTTTTTTTTTGGGGGGGACAAGATTCCCTGAAAGTAAATTTTAGAACCAGCCATGTGACAAGGTGCAGGGCTAGGGTTCTAACCATATGTAAATGTTCTGTGACATATGGCCACAATATTGTGGAGAGGAATAAATCTGTAATGTTATTGATAATCCAGGCAAACAATCTGATAGTAAAATGAGAACAGAACAACACTTAACCCACAGAATGTAGTAACTCCACATAATTCAAGCTAGTATGCTGCTGAATTATTCTGTGTGTTTAAAAGTATCCTGCTCATTAAATCTGTACAGCAACTCCATCAAATTGGTACTCATATTATTCTCTTTTAATGATAAAACTATGAGGTACATCTCAAAGGACAGTTGGAGCTACTTAATCAGCATTCCAGAGAAAGGTAGAATCTAGAGGGAAAATGCTTATAATATTCCCCATGTCAATACATGAGGATTGAAGAGATTGCAATGGGAAAACTGCATGGGAGGATGGGATTAGGACCATAAGGTCATAAACATCTCTTATTTTTATACTGACCCCAGGCAGAAGCCTCCTATTCCACCAGAGGCCAGGCCAGCATCCTGAAGCCCAGGTAAGACTGCTCCTACACTGCTGCCACTTGCCCAGCATAACTCCAAATGTTCCTCCTCTCCTCATCACCCTATTCCACCCCACACTACTGTTGAATGTTGTGGTATAGTGCTTTTTTACACTGGTTTAATAAAACACTGATTGGCCAGTAGTCAGGCAGGAAGTATAAGTGGGATAAACAGACAAGGAGAATTCTGGGAAGACAAAGGCTGAGTGAGGAGACACCAGCCCGCCATCCAGGAAGCAACATGCAATGGCACACAGGTAAAGCCACAGAACATGTGGAGACATATAGAGTAACAGAAATGGGCTGAGTTTAAGTGTAAGAGCTAGTCAGTAGTTAGCCTGAGCAGTTTTAATTAATACAAACCTCTGTGTGTTTACTTGGGTCTGAGTTGCTGGGTCCATGGCCCTCATGCAGCCTCTATCTGTGTTGATGTCCATGGATACCACCAAAGACCTAGAGAATAGAATTGTACAGAGTTGGCCCTGTCCCTTAACTGGCTACAACAGTAGGGAGAACTGGTCCTGTCCCTCACCAGATGAAGCACTCAGGAGAGAGGGTCCTATACTTCACTTGAGCAGCACAATAGAGCTGACTCTGTTCACAGGGGAAAGGGCAAACCGGCCTGTGTGCATGATAATGAGAAAGCAGGTTATGTGTGCCATGTGTTGAAGGAAAGATGTGTCCCCTGATCCCTCTCCATCAGCAACAAGTTGGGGATCAGACCCAACCCCTCACCAGCTGCAGCACTTGGGAGAAAAGGCCCTGTACCTCACCTGGGCACCATGTTAGAGTTGACCCTTAAACAGGAGAACAGGTGACCCAGCCCTGAGCATGTGAGAGGGGTATAGCTGATACTGCCTCCCTCATCTGCAATGTGGTAGTGAGGTTGAGAGAAAGATATCCCCCTGTTTGCTCTGACTGCCTCCAACCGGTGAGGGAGCTGTCCCTCCCCTTGACCAGCTGCAACACTCAGGAAAGTGGGCCCTTCACCTAGTCTGGGCAGCACGGCATAGCTGACCCTGTTGACTGGGACAGGGGTGAGTTGCCTGAGAATGTGAACTTGGGAGATCTGGTCCCGCCCCCACCTGGCATATTGCTGTGGCATAGGTAGGGAGGGATATCACACCCTCCCCCTGCCTCTCTATACCCGAGGAGTGTGGGAGATCTGGCCCCCGGGTCATAAGAGGAGAGCTGCTTCTGCCCCTCACCAGCTGAAGCACTTGTGAGAGTAGGACCTACTCCACCCTGGGCAACACAGTAGAGTCAACCCCATTGAAGGAGTTGCGGGTGAGCCAGCCCCAGAAGTTGAGAGCATGAGAGCTGTCATTAATACACCCTACTGGTCTGTCATACAGAGGCTTCGGCAGGTGAGAGTTGCCCCCACCCCTAGCCCCTTACCACCTGCAACAGACAATTGAGCTGATTCTCTCCCTTATGAACTACAGCACTCTGGACAGTGGGCCCTTCACCTTGCCTAGGCAGCACAGTAGAGCTGACCCTGCTGTGATGGAGCTGTGGGTTAACTAGCCCTTAGAACATGAGCATGGGAGATATGGTCCCATCCCTCATCTCTCATATGGTAGGGTGGGCAGGGAAGAGATTCCTTCTCACCTACCCGTTGCTGCCTGTGACAGGTGGGAGAGCTGACCCCCACCCCCTTATCAGCTGCAGCACTCAGGAAAGTGGGCCCTGTACCTTGTCTGGGCAGCATAGTAGAGCCACCTCTGATAGTATAGCTGTGGGAGAGCTGCCACTGAGGGTGTGAAATTAGGAGAAATGGCCCTGCTCCTGCCTCATTGCTGCAAGGGGTGAATTAGCCAGGGGAATACTGGAGATCTTACCCTGGAGGTGAGGACAAGGGAGAGCTAGTGGTCTGACCAACCATGGGCCAGGTGTAGGCCCAGAATCACAGTTATGAGTTGGACCACCCCAAAATCTACCCCATCTATGATCTGTTGGAGCACTTGAAGGGGCCAGTCATCCAGACCCAAAGCTGAGGTTGGGATGTAAGATAAACAAACAAACAAACAAACAAATAAATAAATAAATAAACATTAAAAAAATAAATGAAAAGAACTTACATCTATGTGATTTTTAAACATATCATGTAGTATATCATATTAACTCTATATGAGTTAATAGCAGTTTTTCACTTGATAAAACTTTACAGTTGCCCATATGAAAAGTGAGTTTTGCCCAAGACTTTGGAAATTTATTTTCAGTTGGTATTTTTAGATTTTCCTCCAACTCTGACCCTTTCCATGCCACATTTTAAAATATTTTTTTTTTATTTTGCATGTGCTTAAAAATGACCAAAAGTATGTTTCTGGAAGAAAAACATTAATGAGCACCTGAATACGGCTTTTTATATGCATAGAAACATTGATGAGGATGGAGCCACTTTCCACCTATGTCAAACATACTTGTTTTCAAGTCTGAAAAATGTTCAGACTTTAACATCAACTTTACTAGCATCTCCCATGATGACACTTCAAGAATTTGATAGGAGAGTTCTCATATAAGCCAGTAGCTATGGCCAACAAAGGACCCCCATCTACTGAATCTCCATTCCCATCTTTATAACAGAAAAAGCTTTAATTCATTCCATTTATATACACTCTGCATTTATTCTATTCTAGCCTTCTACAAAGCCTTGGGGAATGAAAGGCAAGAAAACCAAAGGCTCCAGAGACTCACACACCAGTGGGGAGAATGATAAGCCTTTCCAAGCTATATAAGAAGCAATTACAGTTATGAGTATGCTTTGCAGAATGGAGATTATACAATCACATTTTTTTTGCCACTGCACTATTACCTTCTGCATACTCTTTCTTCCTGAAATCTATCCTTCTGCTACCGCCTTTTGTGTACAAGAGTTTATTGTAGTGTGGATGTATACAGATATTTTTCTAATTAAACAACATTAATAGCTCTCCATTACTTATAGAAAAGTTCACACGTTGTAAGGTGACAGAAAAAGCCAATCACAAGTGAAACTCTTTCTTCAGACTCACGTACTACCATGCCTTTGAACTGGCCCTTGCCTCTTCCTGCTATTTCATCTCTAATGAGCTCCTTTTCATCCTTGAAGTCCATTTCAATTGTCTCCTAACCTGTCAATCCTTTCCTTGGTCCTCCAAGGCAGAAGTAATTGATTCTCTCACATTTCCTCCACATATCATGCTATTGCATTTCATATGGAATTTTAATGCCTTGTGCTTCTCTCTTCCCAAATAAAGTAGTAATATTGCATAAGTGCATTACATAGAGTTTATATATTTCAACACCCTAGGAAATAATCTGGTTGAAAACATTTTTCAGTTAATATCTGCTGAAGTTATTTACATTCAATATGCCTAAATATACTACTGAAAAGATGCGCATGAAGTCCAAACAGGGGTGCACAATATACTTTGCAAATTAGATCAATACATATGTAAGTTTCTTATTAGTATAAACCATACATACCCTATAAAATAATGGATGCCTAGTAACTAGATGCCGAATCACATGTTTGAGTACATCTTTAAGATCTCCAAATATTTAAAGACATTGTGATATGTGACAAAATCCTTGTTAAGTGCCTCATGCAAACTTTTATGACAATGATTATTACAAGGGGTATTGGCATTATCCTGTATTTGCAAAGGAGGAAACCTGATTGAAAGTACATACATAGCCTATGGTTACAGCTTACTGAGTTTGAGAGCTGAGTTTCTAGTTGAAGTGTATTTGATTCAGAAGTAGATTGCTCTTTTAATAAACTTCTCTGGATAGATTATGTGTGTCTACGCATGTGCATGTGTATGTAAGTCAACTCATAGATGTATATAGATGTTTAAAGACAGCATGCTATGGGTATAGATATATACACTCTATATAATAGAGTTCTATATATGCATACATACAGTTCATAAACTCTCACCTATTAATTATAAATCTGAAAAGCATATAAGTAATTATATAATATACATTCAATATAGGATATATGTATTTTTGAGCCTTGATGCATGGGGTGGGGGCTTGGGCTTGCCTGTGTTGGCTCCCCAAGGGAGTCCTTACACCCTCTGATGAGTGGATGGGGGATGGGGGGAGGTGGAGGGGAGTAGGAGAAGGGGAAGGAGGGGAAACTGTGGTTCATGTATAAAATGGAAAAAATTAAATAAAAATTCAATTATTTATCTTTCTTGTTCCTTCACAAGTGTAAAGTTTATTCACAGAAACCACCTTTTTTCTGTTCTAACAAAATAAAATTCTGCAAACAAATAAGCTGTATTTTCTAACAAGAATATATTTGTATGTGCTCCTCTTTGTCTTTTAGGACTGCACATAGAGGACACAAGGTAGATTCTTTGGGCTAAGAAACTATAGCACTACTGTCTTCCATGCTTGCTAGGAACAGCTGCTATCCCCATGTGGTGGAGAGGTGTGGACCACCATCAGTAAGTGTTAATTTGTCAGTCTAGTTGAGACAAGGATACTATTATAAAGCTTTGTTCTCTGGAAAAAATACACAATCACAGCTGGAATTCAAGCACTTGCTTTCAATTTATAAAAGCAAGGATTTGCAACAAAAATGCCTTTTTGTTCTACTGTCCCTTTCTTTATTTCCTAGCTTGTGGGCCAGTTGCATTTGTACTTATTCTTTGTGATATGTATTCTTAACAAAGTACATATGCTAACATGGCACTGTCTCGCCCATATTCCCCTTGGTCCTCATTGCACCTAAGTAATACTTTATAGTTCTGAGGTTCATATACCCTGAAGCTGCTAGGCCCTCTGAAAAAGGTTTTGAAGTCCAAACCCTGGAATATAATGAGAATGCTGCTTCTCCTCTGTGAGTGACATTGGGAGGTGTCTAAGTACCTTGCTGTTTCCATCTATAAAATGGAAACCATAGCAATTGCAAGTGTAGATCTGAGTTTGATTTCCAGCATCCTTATCATATCAGACTGAAAAGCGTTTAACTCTAGCTTCCTGTGGATCTGATGCCTCTGACCATGAAGAGCATCTGCATTTACATACACACAAACACACATGCAATTTAATATAGTAAAAATAAAACGTTAATAAAAACAAAGAAGTTGAAAAGAATAGTCATGCCTAAGGAGTTGGATGGTGCTGGTGACATGGTGAATGAGCTAAGTCATCTTTGACTAAAGACAAAGACTCCTATAAACTTTTTTTTAAAGCCACCATTTTCCTCACTTACCAGAGTTAGAAATACTGTTAATTCCTTTTTGGACATTTCATTTAATCCTCCAATAAGTAACATAGTTGGTGTGGTCCCCTCCACAATTTGCTGACAGCATCAGGACAGGACCTCTGTAATAGACCTGAGATGTATCATATCTCAGTGTTAATTCTGCTCAGAAAGACTGGAGACACCATAAAGTAGATCCAATATGGGATAGCTTTGATTACTGTTTAAAATTAATAAAAAGGGAAGGGGCTTGGACCTGCCTAGGCTCAGTGTGCTGGGTTCTGCTGACTCCCCATGGGAGACCTTGATTTGGGGGATGTGGGGATGGGGGTGGCTTGGGAAAGAGGGCTGGGGGTGGGAACAGGGAGAACAGGGCATCTGTGGGTGGTATGTGAAGTGAGTAGAAAATTTCTTAATAAAGAAAAGTGAAAACAAATTAATAAAAGGGGAAAACAAACAAAAAACCAAAAAACTTCAAGTGGAATATGAGTTAAAGGCAACTTTATAGCTGTTCTGTAATGAAAAATAAATCAAAGTTCAGAGCCTACCTTGGTGCTACACTCCTGTATCCTAATTCATTGAAGATTGATCTCTGGGTATCCAAGGCTAGTCTGGTCTACATAGAGACTTCCAGGACCACCAGGGCTACACAGTGAGATTATTCATCAATCAATCAATCAATCAACCAATCAATAAGTCAATCTATCAATCAATCAATCAATAAACTGAAAATACTTGAGAGAGTAAGCTATTCCTGTTATCAAATGAAAACTGTTTATTGAAAGCCTTGTGGTACTACCCAGTGCTGGCTGATACCTCAGTGTTGCTGTCTCTTCTTCCATCTGAACACCAGTCAGCTATGCTGGTTGGAATCTAGAAAGCCTAAATTAGAAGTCAATCTTCTAGCTCACATAAATGGAGCCGTTTGTGTGTTCATTGCACGGGTCAGACATCAAACACAACATCATGACCCCAATAATATCCTGGCAGGAATTATACACATTTGTTATATGAAAAAAAATCTTTAACCTACAAGAGTTTAAGGCATTTGGCTAAGGGTGTAGACCTCAAGTTCAATAGAACTCTTTTATAAGTTCATGAGGAGGGTACCTATCATTTTGTAGAACTGTCTGGTGTAGCTGAAAGATTTCTGGTCCTGCCCAGTTCCCACAGCCCCACGGTCCCAGAGCTGCTCAGACCCAAGTATAACACAGGTTTATATTATTTTTAAACTATGATCATAGCAGACTTTTGCTAACTAGCTCTTATATCTTAAATTAACCAATTTCTATAAATCTCTACTTTGCCACTTGGCTCATGGCTTACCAGTATCTTTACATCTTGTTTCTTATGGTGGCAGCTGGTAGCATCTCCTTGGCTTTGCCTTTCTCCTTCTTCCTCTCTAGGTAGAATGGCCCACCTAACCCTATTCTGCCTTACCATTGGCTAAACAGCTTTATTAATCAACTAATCAGAGCAACACATATTCACAGCATACAGAACTATATTACTCTTGATTTTCCCATTTTTTCCTATTCAAAAGGAAGGTTTTAACTTTAACACAGTAAAATTACATATAACAAAACAGTTATCAAGCAAGAATTATATCTAGTCAATTTGTATTTGGCAAAATTAAAGAAGATATCCTATCTATCCTATATTGGTGAGTCTGAGATTTCATAGCTACCTTATCTCTTATCAATAACCAAGGAAAACCATAATTGTGGTGATATTTTATTTGTTCTTTAATAAATAAAGTTTGCCTGGAGATCAGAGAAAACATCAAGCCATTTTAAGTAAACAAAGAAATCAGGCAGTGGTAGCAAATGCCCTTAATCCTATCACTTAGCAGACATGATCTTTATGTGTTCAAAGGCACACTAGGGAACAGAGCCAAGTTTGGTGACACATGCCTTTAATCCCAGTACCAACCATAGAGGCCTGTAGGTCTGTTCAGACAGGTAGAAAGTGACAGAGCTGTGTAGGAAGAGGAGGTGAGTTAGCTAGGCTAAGAGAACCAATGAGAGGGCAGAACAGCAAGGCAATAAAGGTGTGGGTAGACAGGAAGTAACTCTCATTTGGAAGCTACTGAGTTGGTGAGGTAAGGTTGGCTGGTGGCTTTCCCTGTTTCCCTGCTCTAAGGCTTTCATCCCTATATTTGGCTCCATGTTTTTTATTTAATAAGACCATTTTAAAAATTCAACTATAGTCTGGAAAGATGTGATAAGGTTTTCTCATGGGGAGATCTAAACTCCAAGGGTAAAAGGTTTTAATGCCACCTGCTGGTTATAGAAGGCTATCTTCTACCTTTTTGTTTTGAAAGACAAATGTGTAGCTCCTTAATGAATGAGGATCCAATTTTCAGACTTATCTTGGGTAGGAAAATGGTGAAATTTGGGGGAATCATTGTGAGGACCATAGAAAATCTCTGATAAAAAAGTTCACAGGAAAGGGAAAAAAAAAGTGAGAAAAAAAGGACATCTCATCAAGCAAAAAGACCTCAGTTTCCCCAATATCGTGTGTAGCTAGGCCTCTCCAGCGTAGAGAATAGGTATGTAGCAGAGTTCTCCTTCCTCTTCACCCCAAGTTCTCAAACAGAATTCCACATGACCTGATCTTTGAGATTAAATATCATCCCTTGAGTGAGGCTCATAGAATGACTCTTCCCATACTCAAAACTGTACCGCTTACTTTCCTGTCTCCCACAGGACCTAGTTGGCTTGCCTAAGGAATAGTTACAATAGACAGAGCCAGTTCACGAGAAGCCTCTACAAGAAGGCAGATGACCTTATAAAGGCAGAGATTTCAGATTGATTTTGTGCAGGAAGGGGGACTGAGAGATGGAGTTGAGTCCATGCTAGAGAATGAAGACACTGACATTAATCACTAGGCATGCAGCAACTGAAATTTGGATCAAACAACCATTTTTTTGGTGTTCAGATGTTTCTGGCCAGCTGTATGTGTCTCCCTCACATTTCTATATTGCAATTCATTCTCCTGCAAACAATCTCTTCATTTTGATGTTATCAGCATTTGAGAGGGCGAACCACTACTGTCTCCAATCTATTAACATATACTGTCTGAGACTTAAGAAAAATAATAAATAAGTAAATGATTAAATGAATAAATATGTGTTTATTGACTGCCATATGACCCAGGTCTATTGCTCCTGAGTACTTCCTCAAAGGATCCCAAGTCACTCTATCACAGAGACATCAATGTTTATTTCAGCAATATTTTACAAGAACCAAGTTGTAGAATCCCTTCAGGTATCCAACAATAGAGGAATGAATAAAAATATTGTATTTCTAACCAGCTGATATTTTTTTATTCATCTTATTGACATCCTGCCTCTTCTTGAATGGGTTATTCAATGATGTCTATGCCTTGTCTATCTTGTGCAACAAAAATACACAGAAGTTCCTCTAGCATCCTCAATACTTACAACAGAGTCATTATAAAATTTATCATATAGAACCTTGCAAGTAGTCTTTGGATAAATTAATAAATGAACAAGCTACTCACACAGTGGTATGATAGATTTGGCTTTAAAAAAATCAAGCAAATAAAAATCACCATGGAAAATCTTTTGTCTTCCTCTAAGGAGCAGTCTCTGGGCACAAAACAGTCCTGTAACAGCAGCCTGCAGGGATAGTACTTCTAAGGAACACCATTTTTTTCCTTAAGTAACTAGATATTCTCTGTAGGATAGCCATGATTCCTAATTGAAAATTATTATTGTCATATGATTTATATTTGTTTTGGTTCAGAAAACAACTTAGGAATAAATTAAAAGAAAAAAATTTTAAATTCAAACTAGATCCTATTTCATTGTGAGTTTTTCTCCTTTCATCTTGCTCCACATGTCTTTCTCTCAACCTTCTTTCCCTTCTTCCCATCTCTCTCTTTCTCTCTCTCTCTCTCTCTCTCTCTCTCTCTCTCTCTCTCTCTCTCTCTCTCTCTCTCTCTCTCATCCTTCCTCTTCCCCCTGCCTGCTTTCTCCTTCTAGCCCTCATTTTAATTTTCTATGGGTACAAGATTAAAGTAGTTAGGAGGAATGAAGTCTGAGATCCCACTGTTAAGTCTAATTTCTATATATTTCTATATATCATATCCATAATTTTAGTTTTGGCAATGTGTTTTTGTTGCTCAGATGTGAGAAATATTACTGGCTTCACTTCAGCAAGCGGGAATTACAAAATCTACAGCTCTGGGACCTAATTTCCTTTGCAGTATGAGGGTTGACAACAATCTTTCACCTTTGTTCAAATCCCTCACTTCCTCCTTTCATGTAGTTTGAAGCAGAAATATCGCTGTTCCTTACTCTCTATGTCTGCATAATGAGAATATTGATAGTTTAACCTACTGGGAGGACTATAAGATATGCTAATACTACCTTCAATACTACATTTACTTCCTGAGAGGCATGCTTTCCCAGGAGTAATATATCCCAAGGTCACAGTAGCTACACAGACATCTCAGACCCCTGTGGGAGATAGCAACATTCACTATATCCATGAAGCCATGAGGGCTCTCAATAGAAAAGATGGGAAATGATTTGAACTGAAGGCTTTTGCAGTGCTCCTCAGCATACGCATCTTTATGTGAAACCATGTTACAGGTAGATATCAGGTAGAATGAATTCAGAGGTGCTGCCTCCCTTCTCTGACCTGTAAACTGAATTCTACCCTTAGAGTGTGAAAGAGAAGCTATTAACAATCTTGTAGCTCTGAACCATGGACAGTGATGTTAATCCAGAAAAGCATTACCAACAACACTGCTCCCTAACCAAGGACACCACTACAAAAAGTAGTGGCTTTGATAGAAGCTATGTCAGTTAAGAAAATGGTCCACCTGAACAGATATTATTTACATTAGTTTTGAAAAGTCAAGGAATGGTAAATGTATAGCTAGGAAATTTGATCTTTCATATAATTCATAAAAAAAAGAAAGCCAGGACCCCATAGTGGTATCATTCTCAGCTGACTACTACCATTAGAGATCTGCACGAAAGGAGTTCTAATTGCATTAAGCTGGAGAGTTAAGGAATAAGTAAATCAGATTTTCATTTTTCAAGATCAACAAACTGCCCACTGCTGTGCTATTTGCTCTCAGTGAAGCTAGTGACCATTAGCTAAATAAACTAGAAGGATTGGCATTATCCCCTGGTTTGCTAATAGCACATTCAGATTAGTGGATTGACTTTTGAAGCAAATGCATATTGATTGAAAGTTAATTCATACTCAGCCCCCATTTCTGTGCAATCACCAGGAGAGGGATGATGTGAAAACAGTATACAGACAAAAACTTTTAGCACTACTAGCCTTAGAAAAATCTTGTTTGTCTTTCTTATCATATTGACAAGTGCAGTTCAGCTAAGGGCAGTAACGCCACATCCATTGAACCCCTGGAACCTGAGGAGCATGTGAGGGATGCACTTCCTTGGGGATTTTGACCTTAGGCTGTGTCTGCACTCATTTAAAAGATACATGGGAACTCTCAAGGCACTATCCTCTTCCAGGATGATTATGTCGGAATGCACCACATAAAGGCTGACATAGATTATACCAATGCAGTTAAGCAAGTCTTTATAAGGCAATATCTAATTTCTCTTGAGTCCAAATAAAGGGTTTTTGGAAATTGTAAACAATTAAAACAAAATTTACATTTGTTAGGAAATAAATAAACCTTCTGTAATATGTTTTTATCTGTAGCCAAACAAGACCAAAAGGGTACAGTGGGGTGATTATGGGCTCCCAATTTTACAAAGATTCAGACCCATCAACAACAAAAAAGTTTCTTTCTCCACTTACCCAGTGAGCCTTAGGAGTTACTTCTCTAGTCTGTAAAATAATACTCTGCTTTGAATTCTCACAATAACTATTTAATCCTCCAAATAAACAAGAGCTACTATGTGATTCTCCATCTCTCACTGTCACCCCTATGTCACAAGTGATATCCTTGGTAGGAGAATCTGACAGGTGATTGCTTGGTTTTCAAGCACTCATTAAGTTGTGCTTTAGGTTCGAAAACACAAACAAAAAAAACTGTTGTTGATTTTTTTTTTCCTCTTTTGGGGGGCCTGCTACCCAGCTCCCAAATAGATCACACACGGAGGCTTATTCTTAATTATAAATGCCCGGCCTTAGCTTGGCTAATTTCTTTCCAGCTTTTCTTAATTTAAATTATCCCTGCTAACTTTTGCTCTGGGCTTTTTCCTTTTCTTCTGTTTATCTTACTTTCACTCTTAATCCGTGGCTGGCCTTGTGGCTGGGTGGATGGCCACTGATGTCCTCCTCCTTGATCCCTCTTGCTCTTTCTTCCTTTCCTCCCAGATTTCTCCTATGTCTTCTCTCTGACTGCCATCCTTTCTCATGCCTCAATACTGGCCATTCAGCTCTTTATTAGACCATCAGGTGTTTCAGACAGGCAAAGAATCATAGCTTCACAGAGTTAAACAAATGCAACATAAAAGAATGCAACACATCTTTGCATCAGTAAACAAATGTTTCACAGCATAAAAAAATGTTATTTTCCATAACAAGATTAATATTCCATAACAAGAAACCCAAACTAGGGAGTTACCATTAACTTTCTACCCAGTACTTCAGAAAGGATGAATGACATGAGAAATAAAATAAAAACAAATATATAGAACAGAAACGCGCAGGGCAGTGCTTCCTATTCCATTCAGATTTTGGAGCAGATGCTAAGAGCCACAGGTCAAATTGGTGCAAACAGACATCCCATGGTCTGCAAGTCAAGTTCTTAAGAGTTGCCAATTTGCCTAAAGATAGAGGGTCTCTTCTTTAGACCATCCTGTAGCTCTTGATGTTAAAGCAGTTGAAAATTCCTTTTCTGGGAAACCCAGAGGTGAGCAGAGAGCCTGGGGTTATAGGTGGTGGTCACTTTGGGCAGGTTTTCTAACTTATTTTTATAAGGGTGCGTGAAGGTATGGGTTCCTTAGTCAAAAGAGGTTCATCTTTCTCCTGAACACTCAAAACCTGGACTAATTGCTATTTCAAACTGCTTGTCAAACCTTGAATGTCCTAATTAGGGTTTCTATTGCTGTGATGAAAAACAATGACCAAAACAAGTTGGGGAGAAAAGGGTTTATTTGGGTTATACTTCCATATCACTGTTCATCATCAAAGGAAGTCAGGGTAGGAACTCAAACAGGGGAGGAACATGGAGTCAGGAGCTGATCCAGAGGCCATGAAGGAGTGTTGCTTAACTGGCTTGATCCCATGGATTGCTTGTAGATGAATTTCTAAATGGTTTTATTAAATTAAAGGGGTGAAAGTCTTAGAGATCAGGGAAATAGGAAAAGCCACCAGCCAACCTTACCTCACCATCTCTGCACTTTCCAAATGCCAGTTACTTTCTGTCTTACCCACGCCTTTATTGCCTTGCTTTTCTGATCTCTCATTGACTCTTCACCCAGCTATGTCACTTCCTTGCCACTGTCTATCTGTACAGACCTCTAAGTCTCTATGGTTGGCATTGGGCTTGAAGGCGTGTGTCACCACACTTGGCTCTGTTCCCTAGTATGGCTTTGAACACACAGAGACTTTGCCTGCTAAGGGATAGGATTAAGGCCGTGTGCTGCCTAACTTTGTTTACTTAAAATGGTTAGCTGTTTTCCCTTGATCTCCAGGCAAGCTTTACTTATCAAAGCACAAATAAAATTTCACCACATTTTAGCACAAATAAAGTATCACCACAATTGCTCAGCTTTCTTTTTTTATAGAACTCAGGATCATCAGCCCAGGGGTGACACCACCCACAACTAGCTGGACCCACTCACCATCAACCACAGGCTTGCCTACAGCCCATTCTTACCAAGGCATTTTCTCAATTGAACCTTACTCCTCTTTGATGACTCTAGCTTGTGTCAATTTGACATAAATCTAGCCAGCACAACTAACCCACTAGCTAGCACAACTAGCCAGCACAACTTAACACACAGACACATCACAACTTTCCCTTTCAAAGACTTAACAGTCCCACAGTCTTTACAATGGCAAACATATTCAAAGTTCAGTCTCTTTAAAACATCTAGTTCTTTTAAAATGGAAATTATTTATAAAACTCCAAAATCTCTTTAAAAGTTTAAAATTTCTCCTTGGTGGCGAGTTGTAAAATCAACAATAAATTAAATGCTTTCTTATTTCAAAAGGAACGAGCCGGGCACAGTCACAATTAAATAAAAGAAAAATGGAACTCAAACTGTGTAAATAACATACTGTCCAATGTCTGAGATCTACTCAGGACTTTCCAGGCTTCTCCAAAGTACTCGGGTCATCTCTCTGGCTCTGTACTCTGCAGCATACACAGTTTGTCTTCTAGGCTCCAGCTGGCCCCACTCCATCTTTCATGATATTCACCCAGGTACTAGCATTTCCAAAATGCTGAGTTCTCTTGCTACAGCTGGGCTGGACTTTCACCAATAGCCTCTCCTGGGCTCTTTTCAGGGACTCCAGTCCTGCTACACAAAGCCTAGCCTCAGCTGCTCTCCATGACTCCTTAATGCTTTCAGCATCCATAACACCTGAGTGACTCCTACACTACTAAGTCCAGCTACCAGCATGAGGTACAATCTTGGATGTCATAGAACATAGCTTCTTTGTGCTGACACTGAGGGAAAATTTCCCAGAAGACTTTACCTAATGATGCTGGTCGCTTCTAAACCACAACTGATTTTTCAGCTCTAGCTGACCAGACACCATAGATTCTTCATGTACATAGCCTGGTAGAGTCTTTTCCAGTCCTTGAAACTTCACAGATGACTGCTCTCAAAATTCTTATCTTGTATGCTCCTACAGATCAGCCCTCTGAGCTTCCAATGCTCAGTGACTTTTCTAGCCCAAAGTTCTAAAGTCCTTCTACAACCCCCCTCAAAACAACATGGTCAGCATTGTCACAGGACTGCTGCATGATCCTGGTAGCAATTTCTGTTCTATTTATGGATGCTAATGCTGTGATGAAACACCAAGACCAAGGAAATCTTAAGAGGAAGGGTTTATTTAGGCTTATGTTTCAGACTTACTGTTCGTCATTGAAGGAAATCAGGACAGGAGCTTGAAAAGTATAGGAACCTGGAGGCAGGAGCAGACACAGTAACCATGTAGGAGTGCCACTTACTGGCTTACTCTCTATGACTTTCTCACCTTGCCTCGTTATAAAATCCAGGACCAATATAATGGGCTAGGCACTCCCACCTAAATCACTAAGAAAATGTTTTACAGGCTTACCTATATCCCAAACCTATGGAGTCATTTTCTCAATTGAACATCCCTTCTCTCTGATGACTCTTGTGTCAAATTTACATAAACTCTAGCCAGCACACTATTTTTAATTAAAATCAGACTTCTTGCTGCTGTGTATTCATTGTACACAGTGATGAGGTTCATAAAAATCATTTTTGTGCAAGTATGTCATGCACTTTTCCTTCATTTACTTCCTACCCTCCTCTTTCACCCCACCCCTCTCATATTACTATGATTATTCCCCAGGACAATTTTGATTCTGCTTTCATGTCTCATACTCATCAATTGTTTTATTTATCTATATAAAATCTGAGACCCACAAATGGGAGGAAACATGGTATTTGTCTTTCTGACTCTGACTTATTTCCTTAAATAAGAATTTCTCCAGTTATGGCTATTTTCCTCAAAAGAACACAATTCTACCCATTTTTATGGCTGGATAAAGCTCCATTAAACATATAGGGTACTTTTCCTTTATTTATTCATCTGTTGACGAACACCTAGGATAATTTCATAATTGGGTTATTGTGAGCAGTGAGGCATACTGATTGATGTGCAAGAATCCATATGTCCTTGGTTTGCTGAAGTTATTTGGATATAAAACCAGGAAAGGGATAGCCAGGGTACAGGCAGTTTCACTTTCAGTGTTTTAAGAAGCTCCATAGTAATTCCCATAAAGACCAGAATAATTTCCCATCAGCTTTGGGTAGAGGTTTCTCCTTTTCTCTAACCTTGCCAGTATTTCCAGAAGAGAACATAATTGAGGCATGGAAATATACAGATAAAACACAGACTTCCTGAAAGGACGCTAATAGCTCAGAAAATAAAATCAAAAGTTGACAAAGAGAATCAATGAATGTTACGGAAAAAAAAAAAAAGCCTTCTTTAGAGCCAGCAAAAGAAATGAATATTAAGTGAAGAGAAAGCCTACAAATTGGAAAACAAGAATTTGATGGGATATTAGGGTGAGTGTGTGTGTGTGTGTGTGTGTGTGTGTGTGTAAGAGACAGACAGACAGACAGACAGACGAGAATATGTAAAGACCCCCAAGAAACCAAATGGACCAACCAATGAATGGACTAATATATAAAACAATCATAATATTCAAAAGATGAAATGGGAATAGCCAATAAGAGTATATAAATATTTTCAATATCTTTAATCATCAGGATAGTTCAAATTAAAATTGTATAGGTCCATTTTATCCCAGGGTTGCTTTTATCAAGAAAAAAGATAGTCCAGAATGTTCTTTTAAAACTTTTGTTTTTATATCATCCCAACAATTTTGAAAGCAGATGTGAGAAGGATTCTGCAGTTCTTGTTAGTGAGGGGCTAGGTTTGGAATGAGATCTAGGGAAGTGGAGTTTCAAAAAGCATTGGTAGATGGATCATGAGTACAGTTTCAGAGAGAATGGATTTTAAAGAATATGGGGAAACTTTTTGAAAAGGAAAGGAAGAGAGGAAGAGAGGAAGAGAGAAAAGGAAGGGAGGAAGGAAAGAGAAAGAAGAAAGAAAGGCAGGAAGAGAAAGAAAGAGGAAGGACTGAAGGGTAAAGGCATGGACATCAAGATTGTTCATATATTCATGACGATAGGCCAGCTCTACAAAGTCATCCAGATTTGGGTTCAAATTCTATATTTTCCATATTATGCCCTGTTAACTCAGAAGAAAAAGCACTTAATCTCTCTGATATTTATTTTAAATATTCAGATTGGTTAAGGCCCTATTCCTCATTATATTGTTGTTAATAAGGAACGGTACATGTACAGTGTTTATCACAATGTACTATGCGCCATGTGTTTACTTTCTCTTTATCTTCCATAACATTTAGAAAGGACCTAAGAGAAATTGCAAATAAAATTTGCATAAATAATGAGATAAGTAAGTAAATAAGGGAATGGATGTATATACAGAAGTCAAAAAATATAAATCATAAGGCTACTTGGGTAATTTAATGGAACAAAGGTAGTATAGAAAACCCAACATCTATTTGTCTTTATTTTTGAAGTTTGTAGAAAGGCTAGGAAAAACAAAGCCACATATCTCCCATCTAGAATTGAAGTAAGCCAGATATTTAGGTATTCACTTTTAATTTGGGGGAATTAAATGTCCCTTGATTGATTGGTGTCTAACATGCTTAACTCATGCATAAATAATCTGGGGACTAGAGATGGGATGTGAGGTCAACACCTTGAGTTGCAGTGGTTTCTAAGAAATAACCTGACTTATAAATGGGTGAAGGACATGGGAAGAATTTTCTCAAACAAATGTTCCTCTTGGAATATTTTCCACGTTACTCATCCAGAAGTCTTAGTACCCATCTAATGGTCTGGCTTACAGATGAAATGTGGCAAATGGTGATTTCTCTTCCAAAGCACAAAGTTCCTTTACCACATTTCCTAAAAAAAAAAAAAAAAAAAAAAAAAAAAAAAAAAAAACCTCCAAGTTATCCATAAGCTTAAAGCCAAAGCCAATTATTAAATCAATTGTCTTGTACCACTGAGGAAATAATATGTGCTTCAAGGACCAGTTAAGGTAAGACAGGTCAGAACAACTTATGTGCACACAATCACAAACAGAAAAGGTGTTCATCTTAGAAAAATTTAGGAGAGTACTAGGCCTTCTAAGATTTTAGGATTCCATTGTGAAAACCAGAGAAACTACCTCCCATGTAGGGTAGCTTTAAGCATGTAAAAAGTACAAGTAAATGACTGGGACCTTTACACACTATCAGGTCTAGGGGAAACTATTAGTGGTAAGATGATGATGGCTCTTTCTTTAGCCACTTCTCAATGAAACTGATGATATGTGATACAAATCTCTGAAGTAACTACTAAGTTAGCAAAGCCTGAAATAGAAGCCTGTGAAGTAATGCATCTGTCACATGAAGGTTGGGGTGCAACAGCAGTTTTAAGGGGAAACAAAAGGGATGCTTCTTACACTCAATTTTCAATGGATCTGATAGTCAGATACAGCATTAGATTTCGTTTTGTCCACAGAAAAAGTATGGAAGCCTATGGGATTAGATTTCTATTATTTCCAGAGATTGTCATTAGATTCAAATACAAATAGAAGTTCCATTTTGCCTTCAAAGTATAAACATTAAATACATTTCAAGAAAGGGAGTTCTTCCTTAAGTTATGGTGGTGATAAAAAGACAACAACCTTCTCGAGATTAAAAAAGGTTAAATATAAAAAGGCTAAGAGTGTTTAGCAGTGAGTTAGTGCTGGTTGGAACAGGCATTATCTCTGAAAACTGCAGCAGCAATTGCAGGGAATGTTCCTGTAATACTGATGAATGAGAGGGAGTAGATTTGGAACAAAACACAGCCTCACTCTAAGGAGAAACAAGAGATTATAGAATAGAATCAATTGCCAATTGCTGTCATAGTCTTCATGAATCTAGGGCTTCTTGCAGGTGTCAGGCTTGTTAAATGCACATTATTCTGCTTACTCAGAAAATCCCTTGAAAGTGAAACTTTCATTAAATGACCTAGGCTGTTGCACAAGCTTTGAACTCTCACTTTTTGTTTAAATCTGCAAAAGAGGGTATTGTTTTCTTTTACTGAAAATGTTTTCTATGACGATGACTGAAAGACTTGAAAAATTATCAGGCATATCTGTAAATTACTAGAAAACTAAATGATACAACCAACTCTTCATGGTGTGTTATGGCATAATATCTTTGAAGAGGCTTTATGAAATTAATTCATTAAGCAATAAAGAACATTAATTATATAAATATTCCATAGAAAGAACATTTCATGTTGTAACCATGTAGGAATGAAATTTTAGAATCGTAAAGTCTCCATGTGCCAAAATAAAACTGCACATGGTGGAAACAGTGTTCACTGAAAAAATTCCAACACCGATGAATGTCCATAGCTTTATGACCTATAGGACTGATCAAACAAAAGAAATGATATTAACAATGTTGTTAAATCTTATAAGCAAATTTCTGTCTGAATCACAGTATTAATTCCACCTAATAAAATATATTCAATTTTACTATAAGACTTTAAAATAATCACCAAACCTTCATCCTCTATATATTATTGAGTGAATGAAAACGAGAAGAGCATACTGTACATTCTGTAAATTCAAAACAATCGATTTCTATGCTAAAACTAATACCCTAACGTATTGTTAGGTCCACATGCAGTTTATGAAAAATGAAAATCACAAAACAACCGTCATGATTTTAAAAGGAGGAGTTCCCACATAAAGACAAGGCTTGTGATCTCTATAGAAAAATCTTTCTGGAACATTGGAGTTCCTAGTTCCTAATTCTGTAGAAGATTGTAAGAATATTTTGTCCCTCCATATCTGGGAGGAGAAACTCAATTAGAAAAATAGTTTGCTCCTACATTTTGTGTGCTCAAAAACCTAATGTAATCCCTTGAAAAACCTATCTGTGAAACTTCAATATTTATTTTTCTCAGAAAACTATATAGGGAAACTGTGGCAATGCATGCATATGTTCAGAACTCCAGTCTACAGAGGACTTCATCAGTAGCCATTTCAAAAATGGTATTGTAGATGAATAAAAAAGATACACTATATGAAAATAGCATAGTGTTTGACTCATAAGATATGCCCAGGAGAAGGTAGTCATGAGGACCCTTGTCATCTGAGGAACTGTTTCAAGTTATAATTATGTTTAAATAGAGAAAGAAAAGAAAACATATATACTTTACCATTGGATAGTGCTATCAACCAACTATAATTTCAGAGCCTATGAATTAATATCACATAGTGATTGAAAGCCTAGCTCTCAGATACATTAATAAATATTATTTTTTAAAAAAAAACTTTTTTGGGAAGAGGAAGCCAAACAAAATTCTTGATAATTTCCATTTGTGCTCATTTAAACCAATCATCATTGTCTCTAGAGCCATATCTTAAAAAACAAAACAAAACAAAAATCCTCAGCATGTTCTAAACATCAATTTTACAAACCTCCTTCTGGTTTATAAGGTTTTTTTTTTGCACGTATGTTCTCTCACTTATCTACGTTGTGTGAGAATTGACTATGTAGAAAATAAATTTCTGGTACTCAGTAATTTCTAAATGATGCTAATGACAAACAAAGTCTTCATAGCCACTGTAGTTTCCTACATTGGAACTTCATGATCCAATTTAATTTGATAAAATATCAAAATTATAATGGATACATGGAATTTATAAGCTAGAGCTGTAAGTCAAATCAAAGGATTGGAATTTGTAACCTTTATGGTGATTATTAGAGTTCTGATTTATTAGATAAGTCACTTATAACTCAAGTGAAAAATAAGGTTGACAAAATCAAACCCTGTTATTTCAGATTTATTTTATGATTTGAACAAATGTTCCCCTGTGTGTATGTATTTACTACACAGTAGACATAAATTTTGAATGTTTCAGAATTTTCTTATATGTCTTATAATCAATCATATGCTTTCAAAAATTTGTTGCTTACTATGATTTCTAAAGAATGATTATAAATCCTTGTCTGATTATTCAGTTTAACAGGAAGTGATTTGTGGATATTAAGTGTGTTTTGTAGTTTGAGGTGATGAAATTGTGACTTTGTAAGTCAGAAAAACAACAGCATTTCCCTAACCTGTATCAGATTATATGTCAAAGTACTGTCCCTCCTGTAGGACCCTTCCAACCATTAGCAGCTAGCCTATTCCTTAGTTAAATAGTGCTCTGCTCTCTAGAAAATATCATGAGAAGAATTAATTTATTTACTATGTGGGATTGTTTCATGAGATTATGCAGACAGACTTGAAACAGACAGATAATCGTCATGAAAACAGAATTTAATCTACTGTTCTATTTCATCTTAGCTGTGCAATTCCTCCAGAGTTACTCTTCCTTTCATATCTTCACCTGCATGTTGAAGGATAGACTTCTGAACAGCTGCTGATGCATTTAACATTATTCATTCATCCAGCAGTGATTAGATCGTCTACACCAGATTCTCATAAGAGCTCGTTTTTTCTACACTTTGTTCATCTGTTCAATTCTATTTTTTCTCACTAACAACTACCAGACATTTTACTTCACTATAGTCTGCTTCACTACATACATAGCCATATATTCTGTCTGAAGTTATCACCCAATTATTCCATATTGTCATTTACCTGGCCTTTACCCATTCTTCCAATCATCTAAGCCCACACATGCCCCTCCATTAAGTCATTCATTCAAAAAGATAACTGAAGACCCACCACATATACTAGTGCTAATGGAATATCCATGAAGTTACTACATAAGAAACAAGTGTGCATGCAATATGCTACTCACTCTTACATACCATAAAGAAGTTGTGTAGTTACCTGACTAAGTTTTGGAATCAGATACTTTCTGAGTTCAGGAATTATCTCTATCATATATACTACTTGCTCTTATATATCATGGAGAAGTTGTGTAGTTATCTGGCTAAAGTTTTAGAATCAGATACTTTCTGAGTCCAGCCTTTATCAAAGTAAAATAGCACAGGCAATTTCTTTGCATGCTTTAAGAACTTCTATCTGAACCTTCTTCATAAGGGGGTTTTCACATCTCTATGACACATATCTTCTGTCTGGTAGTTTGCATCAGTCTGGTTTTTGCTTTGCAGCACAAGTCACCAGTTACCTTGGTTCTGCTTTACATGCATTTTATATGTGTACTATACTTGTACTTTATACAAGTATCTTGGAATATAACAATCAAATTAATTTGTCAGTAGATAGGGCATAAATGAAATTTACAAGAAAATAAAACGTAAGATAAAATTTCAGATCAATCATTTTACAGGAACTTCAGCAGATTATCATAGTACATTGGGACAATAATCTTTCATGGTAGATATCATTATTATGATTTCAAATCATGCAGAAATGTTGGGTCATTTTTCATTCATACAGACAAACACTCTGACTTACTTCTAGCTCTGTCTCCACAAAAATCTAGTCAGCTTTTTTTAAAAAAAGTTTCATGCCATAGTCCTTACTGGTCAAACACTAGAAATAATCACCAACCAGGAATCATGGTATAGATGTGGCAACAAATACTTTCTAGTGAAAGGTCTTTCCAGAATTTTCTGTTTTTTAATTTCTGTTAGACTTTTTGGAATATTGTGGTTAGTTGGATTAGATATCTTCAACTGCTAAATAAGTTTTTAATTATAAGTGTACAGATCTAGTAGTCAAAGCCAAAGTAACTTGGTTTTCCTTGTCAACGTTATATCCTAAGAACATTTAAAACTGCTTGTAATACAATGGCTTTATTGTGCCCAAGTGGACTCACCCTCTCCCAACATACATGGGTTGTAAATTAGGCAGGTAGTTCAATTATCCTCAGAACTCTCTTATTTAACCAAGGCTATTATTTATCTTACTTAGTAGTGAGAAGACTGCACTTGAGAAATTCAGTAAATTTTCCAGGTCACATTTGAGAATTTACATGTTTCCTCCTATAAGAAATGGGGATTTTTAACATTTTTAATTAAGAAATTTTTATTCGTTTTACATACCAACCACAGATGTCCCTCTCATCCCTTCTCCTGCCCCCACCCATCCCACCCTCCCATCCCCTCCTCCGAAAAGGTAAGGCCTCCCATGTGGCGTCAACAAAGCCTGGTACATTCAGTTGAGGCAGGTCCAAACCCATCCCCCTGCATCAAGACAAGGCAGGGTGTCCCAACATAAGTAATGGGCTCCAAACTGCCAGTTCATGTACAAGGGTTAGATCTTATTCCCACTGCCAGGGACCCTTAAACAGACCAAGCTGTACAACTGTCTTGCTTATGCAGAATGCCTAGTCCAGTTCCACGCAGGCTCCACAGCTCTTGGTCTAATGGAGTAGTACTCAGCAGTAAAAAACAATAAAAACCATGAAATTTGCAGGTAAATGGATTGAACTAGAAAATATCATCCTGAGTTAGGTAACCCAGACTCAGAGAAGGACAAACATGGTAAGTACTCACTCATAAATGGATAGTAGATATAAAGCAAAGGATAACCAGACTACAAACCACAGCTCCAGAGAAGCTAGCTAACAAGGAGGACCCTAAGAGGGATGTATGGATTGCCTTGGGAAGGGGAAATAGATGAGATCTCCTGAGTACACAATAGAGGGTAGGCGATAGGGGGTGAGAACATAAGGGGACGGGATGATGGAGCTGGAACAGGGACAGAGTCGGAGACCAATGAAAGAGATATCTTGATAGAGGTAGACATCATGTGGAAAGGGAGAAACCTGGTGCTAGGGAAGGTCCCAGAAATCCACAGGGATGACCCAGCTTAGACTACTAGCAATAGTGGAGAGGGTATCTGAGCTGGCTTATCCTGGTAATCAGATTGCTGAGTACCCTAACTGTCATCATAGAGCCTTCATCCAGTAAGTGATTGGAGCAGATGCAGAGATCCACAGCCAAGGACCAAGCCAAGCTCCAGGAGTCAAGTTGAAGAGAGGGAAGAGGGATACTATGATCAAGGAACATCAAGATCATGGTGAGGAAATTTACAACTTATGGACTTTAACATTTTAGGACAACTTTAATATGAAGTCTCCTCGCTGCTCTTCTGCACTGAACCACCCTCTATAATGGGTTTCTGCAAAAATCATTCTCAACTTCTTCTATGTGGTTATAACACTTAGAATATTTCTATGATAACAATGCTTTCTGTCTGAACATTAGCCATACAGAGAAATTTATAGACATCATTTCATCTCATGCTTACAATAGTATAGTACTTTCTGTCAAACATTATTATATCCTTTTGTCAAATAAGGAATCTGAAGAAATTGAGAAAGGTTAAACAGCAGGATCACAGTGAAAAAAGTTCAGAACTCGAAGTTGGCTTCAAGTCTGTTTCAATACATAGGCTATTATCTTAAATAAGATGTTGTCTTGCCATTGAAATCCTAAATCTGAATTAAAAATGTGACATATTGGAAACTGTTCTTTAATATTAGCACACATTTTAAAGGAAGGTGATATTTCCATTAAAGGGCAAAAAAAATGGTGTAGAATTGTCCAAAACATCTGGACCATCACAAGGATTTATGACAATAGAAAAGACCCCTGTTGCATAAACAGACAGACTGTATATCTAGCATATTAAAATGTCGGGGGAGGTTTGTGAGTGATTATGAAAATTAATGTCATACCAAATTCCTAAGGGAGACAGAGAAGTTTTAAAAATATTCTGAAGAGAATCAAAGTGTCAGGGCAATATAAGTTTGCATTTTAGAAGAAATACAATCCATTTTCAGGGATTCTCCACAGGATATTAGACAAAAAAAAATAGGCTGTGGTCACTAGTGGTTTGCTCCCAAAAGACTGCTTATATTTTGGCATCAGGTTACTTATTATAACAAGCTGTGATAATAAGCCACAAGTATACCACTAAATTGTTTTTCAGAAGAGAAAATTTTGTGGCTATATATAAAAAAACGTATCTTGGGTATATGATTTTATGGGGATATTACTCAATTCGTACACAGAATAATCCATGGAAGAAGTGGTGGGTTCATGGCAGCTGGGTACTTCCATCATATCTTATTGATACAGAAAGGTGGTTTTTCTTTCTCTTTTACCTAGAAGAGAGTTCAAGGTTGATGTCTGATGAAATTTTTGTTCAGAGACACTTGTCTTTTAAATTATACACTTGTGATTTCCATTTAATGGGGAGTTTGGCAGCGAGTTGAATCTACTGAGATCCAATAACAGTTGTAAAACTTCAACCATAAACCTGTCAGATTAAAAAAAAAGATAGGAGGGCATAACTCCTGTGCCAAGAAGCTCAATGTCTATTTGGATATTTCTACTCTCTCTCTCTCTCTCTCTCTCTCTCTCTCTCTCTCTCTCTCTCTCTGTATGTATGTATGTATGCATGTATGTATGTATTTTACCACTAACACACTTGACACCAAACCCAGTACCTTATGGACACTAGGCTGGTGCTTTGCCCTCAGCTGCATCCCCATCCCTAGCTGATATTTTCTAAATCTTGGTGAAGAACTACATAAAATACATGTCTTTGCACCAATTCATCTGCCCCTAAAGTCACTCTTGTACCTATTGTCTTTACTTTAATTCCTTTTGATCATTAAAGACCTGCTATAAAACCACTTTCTCAGGAAACATTATCTGAATTCCTCAAACCGAAATACCCATAAGTTTGCACATATTATTAATTCCATGTGTATTTTATTGACTCAACATTGATTCTTACATTGATTGCTCATAAAGCCAAGAAGATAGAGACTACTCTTACCTTGGAACATGTAAAGTGAGTTGATTTTACATGGTGGGTAAATGACCATGCTGTTGATTGGTTGGCATTGACCTGGAATCAATTGAGTGAACCTGCCTCAAACAACTATGTACCAGACACTACACTCAGTACTCGAGACATATGAATAGAGCAACTTCTCAAGGACTTAGCTAGGATAACAGCCAGATATAAAGGAAAGATAATTTCATATTCATTAAAGGAGTATTTGTATAGTAATTCACAATTTACAAAGTGTTTAAATGGCCTGGAGCACATCAGGGTCAAATAATATGCTGTTAGACTAAATAATTGAAGATTGATTTCCATTGTGCAAATGAGCTGTCTCAGTCTGAGCAAGGTTATCTGCCCTGCTCCTGATCTGACAAGACAAAGGCAGCACGCAGAAACTCAGGAAACATCCAGCTCCATGATTCACTCAGTAAGTGTCTTGACTCAGAGCCAAGCAGTAAAGGCTACCAAACAGGTAAGAGTGTTTTTGAACCTGGAGCGGAAGTGCATCCATCACTGGGTTTGTGGAGGTCTTCTGCATGAAAGACACCATCTTAAATGTGTCCTGGTGTGTCAACAGGTTGCTATAATTGATCAAGTGTTTGGGGAATGAAGTGACTAAACATCATCCCAAAGGAAGGCTTAGCTTTGGAAAATTATAGTTCTTTGAATTCCCTTGACAAGGGCATAAATCAGCAAGTGAATGTGCCCATCCTGCTTGGGGAAATTGCAGCTTTATAAATAAAACCACTAATCCAGGCTGCCACTGCCCAGCCTTGCTGCCAGTTCATGATTTAACTTTCTCACCCATCAGCCCCAGAAACTTTTCTGTCGCCAAGTGCTTCATTTCTTTTGTTCTTCAGATAAAATTATATATACATATATGTTATATATAATATTATATATACATCAATTAATTATATTATAATTAATGTATATATGATGAGTTAATTAAATATATTTCTTTAATTTGGCCTTTTATTTTATAACATCATACACTTTCATTTGATTTTGAAAACTTTTCTGTGAAAGATGGTGGTATTATATCCATTATGAGAAAAGTAATTCTTTAATTTTTCTCCTTGGAAATTTAGTAGGCTCTTCTTTCCTACTTTGGAAAACAGTTAACATAAAGGGAGGGATTTCAGTCTTTAGTCGGCAGAACTCCCTGCTTTAAGTGTTGGTCTTATTTCTTTTATTCCTTCAAAGAAGAAATCTAGGTTATCTTTTACACCTGGCAAGTTTTTAAGGGCTGGAAATGTAATAAAAAAAGCAGAAACCACACTCAAGTTTATATGGAGCTTACATTGTTTGGTGGATGGCGACCAATAAACAGTATCAATTGTGAAAATTTAGTTATAGAAACGTGGTTTAGAGAAGATGGCTCAGGCTGTAAAGAACATAAACATGCTTGCTGCATGAACAAGAGGACCAGAGATCACATCACCAGAACTCACAGAAATACTAGAGATATGTGATGGCCCACCAGTAATGCCAGAGCTCAGAAAGTAGGGATAGGGAAGCTTTGGAGCAAGCTGATTATCTAGACCATGCATTGGTGAGTTCTGTCTGTCTGTTCAATTGAGAGACCTTGCCTTACAAACAATATGGAGTGTGGTGGAGGAAGACTTCCTACATTTGTTAGGTCTCTACATACATATGCATACATGTGCTCATGCACATGTCATACACATAGACTGAAGGGAGACAGACAGAGACATGCACACAATTACACACAGACACATCAATTACATATGTATGCAAAAAAAATGTAGATAAACAGAAAATTCTAGAGGAGACAGAAGAGGAGGAAATAACATAAATGGGAGATAAACAATAAAGTCTCTTGGAGTAAATGATATTGAAGTTGATAAAATAATAAATACGGGTGAAATACAAATGAATAATGATATAATAACATGGACATAAAAGGAAAAGGAAAGTTGGACAGATTGAACAGTGTCTATGTGGTTCTTTAATGATGTGAATGAATTATGTCATGTTTAGAACCTAAAATTCAAGATGACACCTGAGAGTGATAGGCTAAATAGTTAAAAATAAAAGGATGGAAAGGGACAAGATTAAGATCTTATTTGAGATATTAGCCTTCACCTGGAAGGTAAGATGGAATTATTGAAGTAGTATAGATAGGACAGGAAGGTGACAGTGACAGTGAGGATTCTGGGAAGTACAGCTCATAGAAAACGAACGACTGGGACAAATATGTAGACACCTTTGACAGACTGAAACACAAATGAGTTTTCTGGAAGGATTATCTGAGGTTTCTTTCCCCCTGTGAATGAGTGTGGTGTGTGTACATGGATATGCATGTTCATATGTTTGTGGGCACAGGTGTGTTTGACTGTGCATGGATATGTGTACACATACATGTGGAAGACAGAGATTGATGTTGAGTGTTTTCTTCTACTATTGTCTGTTTTATATGCTGAGTCTCCCACTTGATGCCAGAGCTTGACAATTTGGCTTATCCAGTTAGCCATATTGCTTTGCCTCCATGCAGAAGTTACAAGTGAGTCAAGCCCATTTGGCATTAATTGGGTGCTGGAGACCTGAACTCTGATCCTCATGCTTACACAGCGAGTGCTTTATCCACTGAGACATCTCGCTAACCTCCTGAAAGAATGGTCTCAGTGTTTACCTTCCAACACCAGCCTGTGTAATAATCCATTTCATTATTGAGCAGAACAGTATCGTTCATTTATTTGAATTTTTGTGTTCTAGGTACTATACTGGGTGATGACTTACAGGATTTTGCTTAGTAAAACTTTACAGAATTCCTTTAGGGTGGGAATATAATTCCCATTTAACAGACTTTTCTGGATTTTGCAAAGAAAAATTGGTATTTCCAAAGTCATAGAAGGAACAAATAGCTGGAGTTCTGGTCTGACCTAATCATAATGGAGTGTTAGTGTGTATTTTCTCTTTCAACATACTTTACATAAAGCCCCATTGCCTCATTTTAGAGACAGGCAATTCTCATACACTATTTTGCCAACCTCTTTTATGTTTTCTAGATTTTATTTCTTTAAAACAGGACTGATAGAGAACATTTAGAGAAGTTTCTGCAATTTGACTTTCTTCCGGAATCTATTTTTGGAGAAGGAAGAGTAACAAGTGAGGTGATAGGAAACTGTTTTAGTTATGGGCAGATGGCTTGTTTACACGGGGTCTTTATCTTCCCTTTTACCACTATAGAACAAACTGCCTTCTCCAAAATAATGTTTGCAATAGATCAGAAGCAGTTGTTTGGTGAGGTTCCTGACCTCAGAATAAAATAAAAGCAAGCAAATGAAGTTTAGAAGGATGCTTGCTTCTCAGAGGCATCAACCTGAGTAGAAACTGTCCTTTGTTTCTCTAAGCTACACTCTAAAATTGCATGAATGACTGTGCCAATTATTCCTTGCTTCATTGCTGACTCATAATAAAAGAGAAGTTGCAAGACTTAAAAGAGTAAAGACAAGCGCTGCTTCAATATTTATAAATAGCCCTTTCTCTGGTTTCACTGTATGCCCACTGTGTGTGTGTGTATGTGTGTGTGTGTGTGTGTGTGTGTGTGTGTAAGAAACAGTGGGGGGATTCTGATATGCACTGAAAAAATACAGTTTATTTAGCAGCTTTAAAAGTCCTTTAAAATTGAGGACAACATTACTCTAGACTGATGATGGAAAGTAACAATTAGGTAAGATTCTGAATGACATTGACCAGTTATCTGACTTTTGGTAAATTAACTGTTTTATATGTCAGCTTCATTGCCCAATTGTGAGAATACTATTTATTGTAATCATGACGAGTGGAGTGGCTTAATATAGTAAATAGTCTTGTATCTAAGGCACAAGAAGGTAATTCCCCTTAAGAAGTAAAAGCTTATCTAAATAAATAAGCTATTTAAATTGAGTTTTATATAACACTTAGATATTTATCAGTGTTTAAATTATTTATTCAGTTCCAAAAAAATGTAGTGTTAACTTTTATTTCTTAGAATTAATAAAACTATATATAGGTATATATGTGTGTACATAATATATGTGTGTGTGTGTGTGTGTGTGTGTTATATTAGTGTAAAATAACTAGAGTTGCTCTTATTAAATGTTCAAAGTTTGGGTTTAGCCTTTATTTGTAGTTCTTCATAAAATTTACATATCCTCCAGTGTCTTAGGTTTTGAGGATTTTTTTTTTTTTTTCATCTTAATTTGGGTACGTTAGGACCCATTTAGCTTCTATACTGTTCTAATAAAAAAAAATTAACAGGTGCTTTACATGAAGATTGATTTGTTTACTTTGGGATCATTTTTGAATACTCAGAATCTGCAGTGGGTTGAAAACCAGATATGGCCACACCCTTAATGGGAGGAAATGTCCCAGGAAGGACAGATGAAAGCTACTCCTTTCAGCTGGTGATTCAAAGTTAGGCTCCAGGGTCAATTGCGTTCCCACAGAAGCACACAGTGGCCACAGATGGCATTCATGGAACACAACACAGCTCATTGAGGCATTACTAGGACCACACTTGTTGAAAACATGGCTATGAGATCCCGGGCTTCTTCCTCAGATGACATCCCACAGTAGCCATGCACACTTCATAGGCCATTATCTCTGGCATTAGTCACACAGGAGATCATATAACCCATCTCTCTCATTGCCATGCTCAGAAGTCACTAACTCTCTCAAGTCCACCTTGCTATTATCTTTTCTTGGGTAATAGGGTTCCAGTCCTTCCTGTGAGACTTGTCAAAGTCAGAAGTTGAGCTGAGTGAATGTGCTCCTTGCTTAGCCTTATTTCTTCACTAACCCCCATCCTGTTATTGTGATTTTCATCATCAGATGTGATAAACCTGATGCTTAAGTTTCTGCCTACATTCTCTTGTCTGTGAGTTAGGCCCAGTTTCTACCATTCCAGGGCTCCTTTTACCATTTCAGTGTTGAAAACTCAAATGTGTTACCACATAAATGTTACCCAAGATAAAACACTCATGAGATAACTATAATACAGATACTGAGGATGTTCATTTAATAAACTGCATATTAAGTAAATAGGCAATATTTTCCTTTAACATTGACAAAACCACATTTAGGTAGGTTGGTGCAATTTTAGGGAGAAGTTCCTCTGCCATGTACGTTTTTACTGGCAGCATCTTTCCACTCCATAATTTGAGACCTGAAGTTAAGAGAAGTTTTAAGGTAATGACACAAAGTTCTGTATTGGTTGGGCCATCTTCTGATAAATTACTCTAATGGATCACTAAAACTACAACTATATCATCAAAATAGTGTTCAGAGATTTTTTGATATCATTGTGACTGGGAATTGTAGACTGTGAGACAAGATATGCTTGCTATGTGTTTTCATAAATACATTTTTATGGCAAAACATCAATGATTATTTATTTACATGTTGTCTCTGGCTGTTTTGCATTGTGATACAAAATGGTAGAATTGATTAAGTGTCAGAGAATCAAGTAACATGGAAAGCTACGTTATCTGGCCCTTCATAGACAATTTTTGACATTGCCTACATGACAACAGAAAGTGCTTATAGGGTCCCAGGCAGTGCTTCTAGGCAGTGTGTCTAAGAGTGTCCTGTTATTGTAATTAATGCCTTTTAGGTGTCTGGCATATAAAGGAATATATTTAAATGCTATTAAAACTTATATTAAATGTTTTATCAGTAACTGACACACTATAACTATATTATCTGATTTGATAAATTAAAAAGACATGTTTGATAGACCTAAAAACTAACATATAGAGAAAATATGCATATGTACATATATACTTGAAACATAGAAATAGAATTGAGTCCTTGATTATTAGAGAGGATTTGAAAGCCGTCATATTAAATTCAGATTAGCTCCCTGTTCATTCATAGAATGGTCTAGTTAGTATGCAGATTGACAGTGTGGAACAACCTTGCTTATCCCACAATAACCTTTAAAAGAAGTTTCATTCAAATGTGAAACTGTAGCCTTGAAAATAGTTATCTCATAAGAGTTTGACTATTTGGTTATTTGTTTTCCTAAAGTGAAGGGATTTTTTTTAAGAAGAAGGGCTGCCTTTCTCCCTTTATATTAATTTTGGTCTTATTTGCTTCAGCACTAAGCACAGTGATAGACACTCAGTAGAGCTTTAGTTAACACTTGTTAAACTGAACTAAATCCAAATACAACTAGCAGCAAACACCCACTGGTTAGCCCTTATAGGGATTTTAATCACATCTCCTATAGGCTTGAAAAGGTTAACTAATTGTTTATTCACATCTCCCTCTCTTACACACACACACACACACACACACACACACACACACACAGAGAGAGAGAGAGAGAGAGAGAGAGAGAGAGAGAGAGAGAGAGAGAGATGATAGAAGTTGTTTAAAGAGTTGATGGTATTCTCAGAAATTGATAAAAAGACAAACACAAATAGTAACTTGTTCTTTCTACTGTGTGTGAACATGGAAATGACTGCTGACCCCAAAGAAGTCAATCTGTGAATATCTGACAATTACTAAGAGATTCTAGATAGTACGGCAGAAAGCAAAAGGAATCTGGGCTTTGATAAAGCTTCTGTCTCATCCCATTTTCTCTCCATCTTGGTTTACCTTTCTATTCAACATTGAATAGAAGCCAGCATTATTTTGAGTGTATGGTAATTAATAAAAATATATACCCAATCGTCTCAAACATTTTTGTTGCAAAAATAACCATCTATCAGTCATGACACTCTTTTGCCATGGGGATAATTTTAAGGCAGGGGCATGTTTATTGTAAATGTGTTTGAGTGAAGTCATGAGAGTAGAAGCAGGCATGTTCATGGTGATGCTGTCTCAATGACTTCATGGGGGTAAGTGCATGCATATTGATAGTGGCCCTGTCTCAGTGAACTCATGGGGTAGAAGCAGACATATTGATGGTGAATGTGTATCAGTCAAGTCTTGGGTACAGAAGGATGAAGGTAAGTCACCATTCTGTTAAGAAGAAAATTCTGCCTCCCCCTATCCCTCTACTCCATCCTTCCACCTCCTGCCCTTATCATCATGTGAGGATACTAAGAAAACAGTCCTGATGGGAGGCCTTACCAGGATTCAATCAGCCTGGCAAACTGACTTTTAATATCTACAATTAAAAAGAAGTAAATTCCTGTTGTTTAGACTACCTAGCATTACATCACAACTCCCAAAGCTGAGAAAGCTCTCCTGAGAGGTAGTGGATGTCCCTCTTTTACTTCTCAGAAAGAGAACAAAGGAAAAAACAAAATCCCAGTGTGTGTTCCCAAATCTTCTGCACTTGTTTTATTAAATATTAATTTATTATTGTGTGCCAGAGAGAGTGTCTGTGTTTGAGAAAGAGAATGAATGCTCATGTGGTATGAGTGTGAGTGCAGGAATTCATGCCATAGAGCATGTATAGAGGTCACAGGCTTTACTGATTTTATCCTTCCTCCTACTAGGGAGAGAATCGCTCACTCTTATTGTTTCTGCAGTACTGCATTCAACTTTGCCAAGTCTGTTTTGCATGCATTTTTAAAAGCATTTATAAAAGAATAATGCAGAAAAAGAAAACAAGACAAATAAAGCATTGCAAAAGGAGAACCTAAGGTGAGCTTCCCAGAAGCAGTGAATGGTTCCCTTGTCACCTTTATCTCCATTGAGGTTTGTCAGCAGGTGCTCCATGAGTATTTTTACCTTGTTGGAACTCCAAGCCTGAGTGACTATTGGTTTTGGCTCAGTAATGGTGGAAAGCTCTTAGGTGACAAAATGCATCATGTTTTACTAAAAACAAAGATAGTGGAGAGGAGAATATAAAGGCTTGCATTTTCTGAAGGAAACTTCAGCTGGAAAACTATACAATGGAAAAATGAGTGTCGTTATTTTATAATGTGTGCTGATCTTCTTTATAATTCTAAGGAAGCAGACAAAAGTTGCTCAGTGTAGCTAACCATAGGGCAGTAATCACAAAGCCTTCCAATCAGTAATATCTAGACACTTAAAATTATTAAGCCTATTTCCCTGATAAGGAAAAAAATTCAATTGAGTTTCATATTTAGTAGTATAGATTCAAAAATGCTGTTCTAAACTTTAGAATCTTACCCTCCTCATACTCAAGAAGATGTTAATACCAGAGTTGAAGACTTCCATAATTTGTATATGAAATAGAAACCATAAACATTTGTATTACTATAGCATCTAGTAGGTTCAGACTACAACCAAGAACTTAGCTCTCCATTTCTGGTGCTTATCCATGTTACTGCATTGTCTAGTAGCAGGGGTCTTGGTAGTTGTGGTGGACACATCTATGATAATGATGTATGGATTATGAGCACCTGCAAAGTGGAGAGAGTCAAGTACTGAGGGCATAAAGGTGGGACAATGATTGTTCTTTCTGAGCTTGCCCAAATATACATAACTAGATACATACATTCATGCACACATACATATACATGCACATCACATACATACACACATATACACATACACACATACATATTCATAAATATTTCAAAGATATATACATACAGCTTTGGTTCAGTCTCATTATTTTTGAACAACTAATTTGGAAAATGTAGTTTGTTTCTTAGAAGATCCTACATACAATACAAACTTCTGAAGTTGTGAGAATTCAAACATCTGAAGTTCCAAACAACATCTGAAGTTCCAAGCACCTTGGAGGAGACTCTTTATTAAAAAATAATCATACAGGCAGGTTGGATAACTGGCTCAGGCACTAAGAATACTTTCTGCTTTTGTAGAGGACCTGGATTCAATTCCCATTACCCACATTGTAGCTCACAACAAACTGTAATTGTAGTTCCAGAAGATCCAATGGCCTCCTCTGGCCTCTCTGGGATTTTGCATACATATGCTGTAGATGTGAATGTAAACTCATATAGGCACACACACACATACACGTAAAAGTAATAAATGTTTAGAAAAATATAGCATATGTATCCTCTACATCAAGTATTCAAACTATTTCTCACCTAGAAATACTAGGAGCAGAAAACACCATCTATGAACAAGATGATTATTCAGTCTTCTGTAAGTTCCACTTGAAATTATATAAATATATAATAAAAATATACATATACACAAATTATCTATATGTACACACACACAGAAACAGACAGTCTCTTTAAAATGTTTTTGTGACTTGATTTTTCTGAATCAAATTTCAAGAAATCATTGTGTTATTTGGGATTTTCTCATGTTTCCACTTCCTCATTGGAAATAGGAAATAAGAATATATTTAATTTTCAGTATTCTGTTTTAGTACACAAAAGACAGTTTATATGTTCTATGTAACAAGTGTTCAATTATTGCATATATATGTATAGATAAACACATATGTCCAATTTTATTATAATCAAATGGTAGCTTGGACTTTAGCAGAAGTATGGATGGCGTGGCTATAATAATACTTGCTGTGATCACAGGTTTATCTCCCTAGAGAGTAACAATCCAGTTCATTGACAGCCCTTTTCCACAGAACTCCTACAGAGAAAGTGAAATGATTCCTTATTTTACAGTATTTTTAACTGATGTGGGAATCAGGCTTCCTTACACTGGCGATCCCTGTGGCCCTCCCCTCACTTTTTTCCATCACCATTTCAGTTCCGAATGAGTAAAAATAACCCTCATCCTAGTTTAGAATTCCTCCCTATACATCTCATCTCATCTCGTGAAACTTTAAAAAAAAAATGAGCCTTGCTTTGTGCTTTTCATGGAATTTAATCAAACATTTTTCTTGCCTATTACCTTGAATACTTCTCAAATTTGTAGTTAAAATTAACCTTTTTGTAGCACAATGAACCAAAATTTGATGGTTTTCATATTATGCATGAATCTTTCATTTCAGTCTGAGCAAATTAATGTCATGGTGGCCTAAGGAAAGAAAACTCTGTTTCTACTACTAGAGGTTATATGCCAAACTTTCCCATAATGCAGACTAAAAACTAAACCTTCTAAATGTAGTAACAATGCACTTTAAGGCATGGATATATACACACATTTTTTATTCTTCCTTGTGATGGCAAGTTGGGTGCCAGTGTTGTCATATGCTAAGAAAGCAAGTAAAACATCCAATTATCATTCTCATCGCCACAAATAAGCAGAACATTAGGCACTAGTTAAAAACAAGTGAAAAATCTCAGCTTTTTAGGTGTGTTTTTATGGGCCATCCTGAGCTATAGCCTGTCTATGCAGCTACTTTCCTGAAGAGCACACAGGAAGCTCCATGTGTAAAATTCATGTTGCCAGTTGGTGTCCACTGTACACTTGAGCAAGATGTCTTGTTCACTGCCCCTTTCCCAAGAACTAGAGCCAGAACACTTGGCATGTAAAAGGTAGGTGAATTCTTATTTTTAGTACATTAAGGCATGAATGCTAGCTTCCCTCCCTTCTTGAATACTACCTTTGTCTCTTGGTTGGGTGTTTTCCAGCCTGTTAAGTAGATTTGTTTCAGTTATTTGTCAAAACTTGCTCAGAATTTTAACTTATGATATGGTAGAAAAGCCTGGTATTAATTTATCATTCATATATTTATAACCCAACAATCAGCATTCATCAGCCAAGAAACACTGAGTACAAGAACCAATGACTGCAAGAGCCATTTCATCATTCCTTATTTCAATGGGAATAGCACATTTTTCTAAATATGCTGTAATTTGCTCTAGATCAGCTAAGGCTATTTTAGCTTCTAGAATCTATTCTGTTTTTGCTTCTATCCAGGCCTTTGGGCACACTTACATGCCCCTTATCTGGGTTTTTACCTTTAAAAGGCAGTCTCCCCTGACAGCTCCAGAATAGGTAGGTGGCCCTTCTAGAACACTAAAGTCTTTGTTTTAGTTTCCTGACTATTCCTTTTTCTGCTCTCCCTAGATTCCGTACACTATTAATTTCTGTGAAGGCATTGCCCTGATTGTTTCTGAATTCCTGAATAAGTAAATAACAAGACATTATCATGCCAGCCAATGTAGGAATTAATATATTTAAAGTTACACGAAATGCAATTGTTACATCCTGTCTTTATAGGAGAGTAATCCATAGTTCATAGACATTTAACAAAATCCTCAAGATCTCAAGTCCAGCTGCTGGCACTATTAGACTAACCATTTAGAGGGCTGCACTCTCCAACCAATTTCATTCCTTCCACACTGTATTAACCATTTTTGTTACAGTTCTAGTTCTATAAGGGCAGAGGTCTAATACCAAAGTACTAAAGCTCTACTCACTGCAAAAATTTAAAGATCTGGGTTGGAAAGATGGCTCAGCAGTTAAGAGCAATTATAGCTCTTAGAGAGGACTCAGGTTTGATTCCCAGTACCCACATGGTACCCATGACCATCTCATCTGATCTCTGAAGACACCAGACATGCATGTGGTACATATGCACAAACGCAGGCAAAACACACACACAAATACAACAAATGAATAAAACTTTTAAAAATATTTAAGGACCAAGTTCATAAATAAATAGGACTCCATGGATGTTTTCCAGTGACCTGCCCCAGAACCTCTAATTTAAACAGTCTTTCTGAAAATTTTGTTTGTATGCCTATAAACTTTAAAATAACCTTTAAAAATTTATTTACGATTACTTGGTTTAGGATCTCATTAAATGCTCTTTCCCCCTTTAAGTATTTTACATAATTGACTTACATGTTTTTCACATAACTCTACAGATATGACTCATTATTTCCCTCTACTGAGGAGAAAATGAAGGTGGTTCTGAGTAAATTCTGTAAGTACATTCATGAATTTCCTGAATATGGGCCATGGGTATGCAGGCCTGTCTTTACGTGGTACACACTTTCACATATTTTGTTTTTGTTTGTCATTCATGTTCCTTGTGAGTCTGAGCAAACACACACACACACACACACACACACACACACACACACACACACACACACACTAACACTAACACTAACACTAACACTAACACAAGAATGCCCATTGTCTCTAGGCTGAAAATTCTTCTCTGTACGGGCTTAGCTCTGTTTATACCTTTCACATTTTAAAGGGGTCATTTTATTTTTTGATTGCTCTAAAAAAAATCAGTGGAGGAGTAGTGAGATGGTGCAGCAAGCGAGGTTGCTTGTCCCCAGTCTTGAAGACCTCAATTTGAGCCTTGGATCCCAGACTGTAGAAGGAGAAAGCCACTTAAGCCTTTAAGCTGTCCTATGATCTCTATACACACACTGTGGCACCTGAGTCCCTGCACATACATGTAGACACACAACAAACAAATAATGTAAAAAAGAAAATCAGTGGATATATGTTTCAGGTAGTGTGAAAGGTCAACTTCAAATGTTTTATTTTTGAATTTTAACTGACAAGACAATGTGTTGTCATTTAAATTCCAAATGAGGCTGCTGTGAGCAAGAATGTGGTCCAGCATAATTAGGCTGCAAAAATTTTCCAAAGGTTAATCAACAAACAGGATTCTTAGCTTAAAATTTGTTTGTGGCCTGGTCAAAAATTACAAAGTGACTATCACCCTTTGAAGCCATGAAGTGGCAATTTCCAGTGTCTTGAGCATGTGTACAGAGAAGGGGAAAATATGTTCCAACAGAAAGATAGACTTTCCTCAGGTAAGATGTCAGTAGAAGTGCTGAAGATTTTTCAAAGGAAATCAATATACCCAAAGATAAGCTTGGAAACATACTAAGTCTTCTATCAAGTGTGAGTAGGCATGCTTCCAGGTCTGTGGACAGACAGTGACCCCAATCTCCCAAACCTCTCTCTCTTGAACTTAAGGAGGTAAGAGTACCATCACACTGACTTGGAATGATTATTTTACTCCTTCATGAAATTTTGTATATTTGACCCACCCGTTCTTCAAGTGTGGCAATGTAGCCATCAAATAGCCCACAGTGTCATTGGTTTCCACAGGCCTTTCATTTCATTCCTACTTCAATTTTATTGTCATATCCATTTCTCATCTTTAGAACTATTTCTGTCCTGAGCTAGGAACACAGCTAGAATATGAGCTTGAGGAAGCCAACTCTTACATGAAGGAGTTTATTGCAGAGGAATCAGAAATGCAAGCTATCAAAAGAAGGCCAATATTAAAGGACATGTGGCATTGTGACTCCCTTGTTTCTGTATTAGCCATCCCTCATCACTATTCTGGAAACTTGTAGGTCATTTTCACTATAGCTAGACTTTCTACTATTCAAATTCAAATTGATCACTCTTCTATTTGACATCATACTGTTTCCTTAAAATCTTGTTGAGTACTTTATTATGGAATAAGTGTCCCATATAAGACAATATGTATTGTAGCTATATTTGCATGTGTACACATATATATGTATGTTTGTATATAAGTGTATATGTAGACCAAAGCATTAAATAATAATACCTAGATGTGCACTCTTGTAATCCTAGCATTTAAGAGGCAGAGGAAGGTAGATCTCTGTGAATTCAAGCCCACCCTGATCTACATGGGGAATTCTAACGCAGCCAAGCCTGCATATGAGAACTTATCTCAAAATAAACTAATAAAGAAAATAAATGAATAAATACAATTCATTTTTATTCATATTCAAATAAATACAGGTACCAAGCACTAAGTACCACATATAAAAGATGTGAAAACACTACTCTTTCACTATTTCTATTTATGTACATCTCTCCTTGTTTATTTTTTCTCCCAGAAATATGCACTATCCTAACCTTTGTGTTTATAATCCCTTCATTTTTTTGCTTTAAGTATGTGTGCTTTTATTCTTGAGCAATGCATTATTTACTTGGCTTTATTTTTGAGATTTGAAATTGTAATGTAATCACACCATATGCAATTATTCAGCAGCGAAAATGAAAAATTTCAGTTACACGTGATACCAATGATGAATGCTAGAAACATAATGCTGAATAAAAAAAACAATTAGTAACAGCACATATACTATGGTACTATTTTTATTGTAGTACATTTTAATTACTTTTTACATATATGGTTTTCCTTCTGGGCTACACACTCCTTGAGGAACAAATTCATTTTAAACTTCTGTTTATAACTTGACATTGCCCTTGACATTGTTTTGTCAATACATATTTGCTAGATTGATTTGGACCTATTAATCCACATTTATTCTGAGTTAAGATTACCTCTTGGATGTTAGGCTACCATCTGACAATTCTTATTTTGATTTGGCTCCTTATTTCAGTCTTATGTTTGTTCTATGTAATATACTTTGGCTAACCTATGTCCTTCCCTATGTTTAACTTTGCATTAGTCCTGTTTAGAGCCTTGCTGCTCTAGTGTCAGGAAGAGCAGGGAGATGAAATGTTTCCTATCTGTTTTTAAAGTGTAGGACTCTAGCTTCTTCTCTAATAATAGTCTGGTGTAAGCCAGTGTCACGAGTAAGAATAGCTCTGGAGAATGACACTGCCTCACCTCTGAGTATGTTCCTATGTGTTCAAGTTCTCATTCCCAATGACTGGATCCCTCCCTGAGCAGCAGCAGTAGCAGCTGTGCACTGTAGTTCTCCTTGGAAGCAAGTCACATATGATACCTCTCTAAATTACTCACAGATAGCTTGAGTCACACACACCATCAGAGAGGTCACAAGGATAATCACCACAAAGAACTAACCAGTACAAGAATTTCTTCTCACAGCTACCGTGAAGTGTTTAGCTTTTCTTGAACTCTCTCTAAGGCATAGAACTCAGTAGGTTTCAGCTAATATTTCATTTCTGAATGACTTGAGAAACAATAATGCCTTAGAAGCTAGGCTTTCTTTTGAATTCCTGCTTCATAAGTGAATATAGGTAACCCTCTGGAAATCTCATGGCCTCAGTTTCCTCATCTATAAATGAACACAGAACATCTATCCACCAATTTCCCTTACACATTCTGGCTCCTCAGTGAGTATTGGTCTACTTTGTTGTCCACCTTTGTAGCGGGGATCTTAACAGGTCTTATTAATAAAATCAAACCTGAGGTCAGGTATTGGGGTGAATGCTGGAAGATCAGAGAAGCAGAACAAGCCACAGCTACCTCACCTCATCAATTTCTCAGCTGATCCTGTTTCCTTAGATTGGAAGCTTATGAGTCCTCATCCAGAATGAATCTCAGCTGAACTATGCTGCTCAAAGTCTAAAAGCTTAACCAGCCAAAGTTTCTAGTTTCTGGTCCTCACGCCTTATATACCCTTCTGCTTTCTACCACCACCCCCTGGGATTAAAGGCTCACTTTCTGGGATTAAAGGTGTGAGTCACCATGCTTGGCTATATCCTTGAACACATGGATTTCTGCTTCTGGAATGCTAGGATTAAAGGCGTGAGTGCCACCATTTTCTAGTCTCTGTATCTAGTAGCTGTTCTGTTCTCTGACCCCAGATAAGTTTATTAGGGTGCACAATATTTTGGAGAATACAATACCACCACACACCTTTCTTCCTGAAGATACCACACAGATATAGTAGTTTTGTTAGTTCTCTCATTGATAGACTATGCAACCTCTATTTTTTTTACTCTCCCTCAAATGGAATGGTGTTTGCTGTCTCTGACACTCCAACTCACACACATTTTGAAAAATTATATTATTGAGTACACTGTGGGTTCTTCTGCCCACTGCTCTCCATTATTACTATAATTGCTAAGTAGTAGTCTTGACAAAGTTTCTAATGTGTTCCCCATTTACTATGGACACAGATTGGAGAGACAAATAGGAGAGACCATGTAAGGAAGCATCAAATGAACATGACTGCAAACTAGGAACCAAGGCTAATCTTGAGAACTTTCCAAGTATAGACTGTGTCTTCAGGCAACCCACTTTACCCTATAGTACTTATTATTTTTCCCATGGTACTCATTTTGTTTTCCATCTCTATAATGGAGCTAAGAGTGTTGTATCAAGTGTCTAGTCTAAAGATAAGATGAAAAAAGCACATTAAACAATGCTTTAGAGACTTGGACATTTGCAGTCAATTGAGACATAATAGTTACTTAGTACGATGGCCCTGGATTCTCATCTATGTGTATCTGAGAAAATTACATCAGCAACTTGAGACAAATAAGCCAACACTCACATTGATTATTCAGTTTAATTGCTAAAGATATCCTTTATTAAAAGTACCATATTATTCATTCCTCTTATTCAAATCTAAAAGCTGCAAGTTTGTGAACTCCATGAGAGGCCACCCTGTTTCCAGGTTTACTGGAATCCCTGCACAGTTCATTGTGGGTATGCCTTCTTTTTTTTTCTTTTACCATGGGTATTTTGCCTCTACCATTTCATGATGCCTGTGAAACCTCACAATGAAGGTAAGCACCTACTTTATTTAGATGATTCTATTTTTAGTCCAGAGTTAGGCTGAGATTGTTTATTAATTATCAGAGAGTAGTGGGTGCCACATCCAGAGAAGAGCTCAGTTGGGTTATCCCTCATTGCTCTATACTTGGACTCAACATCAATTTCTTCATACCCCCTTAATATCTGAGACTCAATATACATAGAATGGATGCGTTGAGGACTTTCTCTAATTATTTCTTGTTGAGGTTGGATAAAGTGTACTGCAGGATATCCAAGTTGTAAGTGACGGTCTGAGCCAAGGAACATTTGGGGGTGGTCAGCTATGCCCCCTTGCAAAAGGATCATTCCAGCTGGGCTTGTGCTGAGGGATGTCCTTATGTATTCTGTGAATATATGTTGTTCCCATTAGTTAATAATTAAGCTGCTTTGACCTACAGCAAGGCAGCTTAGAAGCAGTCAGGAAATCAAAGGGAGAGGCAGAAAGAAGAAAGGCAGAGGCAGAGAGACATGAGCAAGCTGCTCAAGGAGCAACATGTAATGGGACACAGATAAAGCCACAGAACACATGGCAAAACATAGATTAATAGAAATGGGTTAATTTAGGATATGAGCTAGCTAGCAAGAGGCCTACTATAGGCCATACAGTTTGTAAATAATATTAAGTCGCTGAGTGGTTATTTTATAAGTGGCTGTGGGGACCTCCGGGCTGGGTGGGACTAAAGAGTTCTTCTGAATACAGGATTGTTTACTTTATACCACCTTAAGGAGATGTGGGAAGCGTTGCAAAGTCCTCACCTGAGTCTCCAGGCCCTTTACCATGTGTTGAATGAAAATCTGCCTTAATTCCACATCACCTTGGTGAGGGGCTAGAGTATATATAAATGAGGGAAGACTGGAGTGGACTACAGTGAAGGCCCAATGCCTACTGGGAAAGTTTTTTCAGGTAAGGCCTGATGGGAAGGAGGAGCAAGCACATGTGTGTAAGTAACCCCTTAGCTAGACTCTGGGAAGAAGCCCAGTAAACTCATTGGTTCCCCAGACTGAACTCTGGCAAGATGATGGCTTTATCCTTGGGAACTTAGGAAAAAGGGTGGATGTTGATTACATCTTCCCCTTTGGAAGGGATTTTAGCAACACGAGTTTATATATAAAAGAATGTGCTAGGTCATAAAAATTGATATAGTATTGCTTCAGAATTCACATTTAAAATCTCATACTCTCTGTAGTTATTTAACATACAGTATGTCAGCCCAATGTTGCAAATTTGTAAAGCTGTTTCTGGCACGCTGGTTTTTACCTGTCCCTGAATTTCTGGTTTTCTGATAGGTTAGAAAGTGATAGAAGTAATTACCTTATTCTTTCCAAATTTGTTTATTAAAAAAACTAGAATAGTTCTTGTTTTTTTCCTCAACCTTAATGACATTATAATAGTAATAGTAATAATAATAATAATAATAATAATAATAATAATAAACAATATTTGGGTTTCTTCACAGGTAGAAGTAAAGAACAAATTAGAAAAAAAGTATATTAAACCATAACTAAAATACACACACACACACACACACACACACACATATATATATATATATATATATATATATATATATATATATATATTATGTTTAACTATATGTCAAACTGATGTCTCTTTTAGCAATTTGGATTATAACTGTCCAGAGGACAGTTTTATTCTCTTAGAATATTATATACAAAATACAAACAGCTTAATTATCACTTAGTATATTTGATAACAACACATTTGAGGTATTAAAATCATGACTTCAGCTTTGCTTGAGAAGTAAGTTGGATGTCTATAATAATTAAAAATGATTAGAGAATCACTTATGCTGACACTGATATTTTAAAAAACAAATTTTCAGTGCATAATAATGAAATTCTTTATGAATGTCGACATTGGTTTAGAATATGAATGATAGCAGTAATTGATTACATATAAGTGTGTGTGTGTGTGTATATATATATACATATATATATATATATATATATATATATATTCACTTTTATATTTTCTAAGATCTACTCACAGGAAGCATAGACAACTATGAGTTACTGATTACCTGAATGTTTAAGGGCCATGGGAGATTCACTGTAGGTCAGACACTTACATTGAATGTAGCATTTCAGGTCCTTGGACTGAGACTTTTATTTTTATTTTTTCATTATGATTTCTATGGTGCTTTATGTAATCTTATAAACTAATTAATTTATAGTGTATTCTCATATAAATTATAAGTTCTTATTCACTTTTTTGTTGATGTTAAGAGGACATTCAAAGTAATTTATCATCATTATTGCATTTCCATCTATATATCTCATTATACTTTGTTCTAAGTAGCCTTTCCTAAATATACTACTTGTTTTTATTCAATATATATTCTTTAGTGTTATGCCTTGGAGGTTTTCATCTTGCCTATCTCTTTTGTTCTCTGTATCCCATTTATTCAGCTATACTCAACAAATATTATATTGTTTGAAGAACATCTCAGAAGGTAACCTTAAATATTACTTAAATGACCTGATTATTATAACAAATTAAATATTCCTAGAAGATCCAAGCACTGAAAATTCCAAATGCAACTACTTAGCACTTCTCTTGAGAAATTCCCTACCTAACAGGCAAACCTTGTTTTGGCCCTAGATGACTGACTGGAGACCTGGTTTTAGAATCATGTTCTTCACATTATGCTTGACTGACTATTGCATCTGGAAGATGTTCCTCAAAAACAGTGTTTCACGGGCATAGTTTGGACTTATATACATATTAGGATTCACAGGCACACATAAGCATTTGATTCTCTATAGTGTCTCTTCAGAAAAGGACCAGTTAAGCTTGTTTAAGTTTCTATTTCCTTAAGCATATCAGATAAATCCATTTCTGGTATGCAACTCATCAGAAAATACTTTGGTAGCACCATAACAGATGATGAATTTGGGAACTGTGCCTTATTTATGTTTATTTTTAATGCTTGCTGGGTCTCTGCTCTGCCTAGGGCACTAGATGCAGAGACCCACAGCCAAACATTAGGCCGAGATTGGGGGAGTTCAGCAGAAGAAGTGGAAGAAGAATTGTAGGAGCCAGAAGGGTCCAAGAGAACAGGGCCCACAGAATCAACTAAGCTGGGCTCGTGGGGGCTCAGAGAGATGGAAGCAGCAACTATGGAGCCTGCGTGGGTTTGAGCTAGGTCCTTTGCGTGCATGCTCTGGTTCTTTAACTTGGGATGTTTGTGAGACTCCTAAGAGTAGGAGTGTGGGTGTCTCTGACTCTTTTGTCTGCTCTTGGAACCCTTTTCTTTCTACTTGTTGCCTCATCAAGCCTTGATAGGATAGTGTGTGCCTACCCTTAGTGCATCTTGTTATGCCATGTTCAGTTGATATTACTGGGAAGCCTGCTCTTTTCTGAAATAAAATGGAGGATACAGGGGAAAATGGAGGTAGGGGCTGGGAGGAGTGTGGGGTGGGGCCTGCAGTTGAGATGTATTAGAGAAGAACAAAAAAAAGAGTGAATAACTGAAATGAATATTGTGTGTTATTGACATATTTCTTAGATATGCCATTTCTCCAATGATTCTCATTTAAGGTCCATCCACATATCATACCTTCTACACCAGCATTCATGTATTCTCTCTGTGTCTTTCTCTTTGTGTCTGACTATTGCTGTCTCTCTGTCTCTCTGTCATTCTCTCTCTCTCTCTCTCTCTCTCTCTCTCTCTCTCTCTCTCTCTGTGTGTGTGTGTGTGTGTGTATGCCTCTCTCTCTCCTTCTGTCTGTCTGCCTTTCCCTAGCTCTACCTCAAATTTGAGATATTTTTTTGTGTCTTTACAGCCTTTTAACATTAGAAGCCAGAGAACCGTCACTCACTGACCCCCCCCACCACCACCTATGCCCTATAACCAGACTCACCTGTTGCTTGTGATACTTAGCAGATTTATGTAGCCTCCTTGTCTATCCCTATCAACTCCCTAACATTTAGAGCCAGAGAACTCTTGAGTTTTATGTCATGGAGTAATATTCTGTGTACCAGAGATGTTTAGCAGTATCAAGTCCTCAGTTCACAGATGCCAGGTGCAAACTTCCAGTTACGCAAACTGAAAGATATCCCCTGAAATCCTATCCATTACTTCTGCTAACAAATTCTGATCAGGTACTAGACAGTAAAGTAAAGCACCACAGAGGTCAGTGGTTAAGAGCACTTGTTGCTCTTACTAAGGAACTGCGTTCTCTTCTCTGCCACACATAGAAGTTATGAACCATCTATAATCCCAGTTTTAACAGATCTGATGCCCTCTTCCAACCCTTCTAGAAAATAAATGCATGTGCTCACAGACAAATTTGCAGCCAAAACATCAAAAAGCATACATTAAAAATAAATCTTAAGCCAGTGTTGGTGGCACATGCCTTTAATCCCAGCACTCGGGAAGCAGAGGCAGGCAGATCTCCATGAATTTGAGGTCAGCCTGGGCTACAGAATGAGTTCCAGGAAAAGCACCAAAGCTACACAGAGAAACCCTGTCTTAAAAGAAAAAAAAACACAAAAATAAATAAATAAACAAACAAACAAATCTTAAAAAATATTATATCTCCAATCAGAAGGTCTTTGGTGGTGTTATTCATTCTTCCTGGTACCAGCTTCAGACCAAGAATCTGTGACTATACATGCCATAATCCCTAGAGGAGAATCTACTACTCTTATTCTACTAAATAGACATGCTATTAAATTGACTCTTAATGACTTGTTGTTATACATAGATTAATGCATCTCTCAGGCTCTTATCAGAGAAGCTTCTACTTGCAATAGATGATGAATAACACAGAGACTGATAACTGACCCAAGTGTGGAGGACAAGAGACTACAGAACACTCAGCCTTAAATGGGACTTCTATATGGTAAGTCCTCCTCCTAAGAATCAAGGATCATGTGCACTAGTTGGTGGAAAGAGTGCAAGAGTCAGAAGTGGTGGGTGAAAAAAAGGAATCAGTGTTTTCTGAGCACAGCAAGGCAGCTTCACATATGAGCACACTGTGATTGTGATAGCATTCACAAGGCCCAGGCAAGCAAAAGTCAGACCAAAACTTGAAGATAGGCAGAAGGAGTAACACAATTTTATTATTTAAAATGTACTTAATGCATTTATATCTAGTGCAGTTATATCTAATTTATATACCTAATATAAATACATCGGAGTTAAGAAACAGGCATGCAAAACAGAAATAATCTAGTGTGAAAAATGTAACTTGGACAGAGTGGAACACTTGTATAATATATTGATGACTATTCTTATTATTCATCAGTTTTTATTGTAATTATTGTACTAATTTTTCTTCTTTGTGGGAATTGGAAAGGTAAAGCAATCAGAATCCTCTGCTCAATATTTCAGGAAATAGTGTGCGCAGAAACGTGAATGGTGAAGATTTTGGTTGTTTCTCCTGAGGTATATATTCCTGTGTCTAAGCCAGTATGGAGAAGAGAGGGAGATATGAAGTCCCACCCATAGCCAAGAAGCTTTTGGCAATTAATAGTTGCCAGAAGAGGGAGAATTAGTTTTCTTTATGAGTGCTGCCCCTGATGAGCTGATCAAATTCCAGTGAAAGGCAACATGTGCAAGAATATAAGGGCAGCAAAAACTGTACTTAATGGCTTAAGGTAAAAGAGAAAACAAGTTTTGGTGAATAAGGAAGGGGGAATTGAGCTTGGAGAAGTATGAGAGGAGATAAATATGATCAAAATACAGTTTATACAATTATCAAGAACCAATACAAATTTTCCCAAAAGAAAAAAATAAATAAATCACTAGTCAGTAACAAATCTCCATCTCTCTATGTAAACTTAAGTGTAGTATTTATAGTCCCTCATGCATGTTAGGCATCAGCCTACAGATTAGATGTCATTAATACATTTAATATATCAGGCGTGTTAAATGAACTAAGTTTAGACACAAGGAAGAGATATCTCAGGTGAAACAACTTACCACAAAACCCACCATGGCACCTGCACATTTCTTCCCACAATATTTCTTAAAAACATCTAAGCAAAGGGTTCTTATTGTTCTACCTTTCTACATCCCACAGGACCAATACAAATTGGAAAGAATTTGTACAATAATGACACTAAAATTTGTTGAATCCTAGGAATATTCTCCAATATATTATATTTTCCACTCTGCCTTGGCTACACATTTCTATATTAGCATTACCTCTGTGCTTTCCACTTGTTCCTTAACTCTGGTGTATTTATAGTAGGTATGCAAATTAAGTGTAATTGTATTACTTAAGTGCATTATTTAATAATATAATTGTGTTAATCTTTCTGTCTGCCTTCAAGTTTTGGCATTTTACTATAATGCAAAACACATGAGCTTTTAGAATCCAAAAGATGTTAAGTTTAAATTCTGACTTCTTGCCCAAGGGTGGGTAGCATTTACTTTAGAAGCAAAACATTTCTGTGATTAACAGAAGGAATAAAGAGAGGAGAAACCAGAACCCCAACTATCTAGTAACTTACATTCTACTAACACGGAAACAAATGTTGTTCAAACAGAGCTAACATCAAAGGCATACAGCATACAGGGATGACACAGAGATGGAAGAGTTGACTATCGGTTAAGCAGGGGATGGGGGTATCATTAGATGACACATGGTGCTTCTGGTGAAAGCCAAGATATACAATGAGAAGAATCTTACTTAGACTTTCTGAGTCTCAAAACAAATTTCTGACAACTTAGTTTCATTTATACCTTTTCTTTTATTTATTATGGCAGGGGATAGGGTTCTACAATGCCATTTGGAGGTCAGAAGACAACTTGCAGGAGTCTATTCTCTCCTCTCATCATGTGGGCTCAGAAAACAAACTCAGGTCTTCCCTCTTGCTGGTAAAATCTTCATTCACTTACCCATCTTGTCAACTCTCACTACGTTATTTTTCAAATAGGGACATGTATCTGCCTCACACTGCTGTGACAATTAAGTGAGATAGCACTATCAAATATTTATTATAAGGTTGGAAAAAACAGTAGATAGATGACAGATATTGCCTCCTTTTAGTTCCCTTTAAAGTGTAAGTTCTATGTCATATACATGATATAACTTATGGCATATATACAGCATAGCTTACATATTAAAAGGGCCTGGGAAAACTACAAAAGGAAGAATCTCTTTAGATTGCAACATTGATTGACTTTTCCCTTCCTCCTTTGTTCAAAGAAATTTGTTGTGCATCATGAATTTCCCAAGAGAGTTGGATACGATCTGTACACCATTTCAAAATTTAGTACAAATATTTTCATGAAGACAAAAATGCATCTTCCTTAGACACTTTGCATAATTTTCTTACGACTAAAGAAAATAAACACAAGGAAAACATATCTACAAACACACTGCAACCAGATCCTTTTAATGGGTCTGCTTTCTGTTCCACTCAAAGACAGAAACACAGAAACGAAATAGAAAAGCAAAATCAAGTCTCAAATGTCCTTAGCAACTTCCTGAGCTTCTGAGGACTGTGAGGATAGATGCCTCTGTTATTCAAACTAGCCAAACAATGCCTTCTGACAGAATTTTACTGGCACCATACTTACCATCTTTATCCCAGAATGCTTCTTTTTATCAGGTGAGCCATTATTCCTATTTGTAAAGGGGCAATTTGTAAAGAGATCTGTGACAATGAAGAGAATGTTTCCTCACTGGGCTTCAAATACCTCATTCCTAAAGCACTTTAGTTGTCTTTATGTGACCATGCACTTGTGAAGTCTTATTAAATCCGACCTTGGTTGTTCTCTGCTTCTGTGACTCATGAAAAAGAATGTCAGTGGATGTAATTATTTCATCCAAGCAGCATTTACTGAGCATTGACCAGGTGTCAGACAGAGAGAACCTAGGGCCAGCTAGAGATCCTCATCAAAGATTTAATCACTCAAAATGAATATAATTTGTTTTGTTCCCATTCCAGTAGCCTTATTCCATTTTTTTGGTGAAGTAGCCTGTATACTGATAAAATATTTAGCAATTGTTTTTATTTTATTAGATGTCTTCACCACCTTACCATTTATTGCTACTTGTTTTGTTAATATAGAAGCTGCAGCAACTTTAATGTGGCTCCCATCTGGACATAGGAATATTTGGAGCTAAAACTTACATGAAGAACTTACTATTGCTAGAAAAAGAAATGGTTTATAACTTATTTGTTCTTGATTTTTCTTGAGGTGGGGGCATACATTGTGTTTTATCAACTTTTCAAATCTTTACATCTCAAGGGAAGTTAATTTTGTAGGTGTGTTCAATGGCATGTGTTCCATCTTCTTGGGATGCATTCAAACCCAAACAAAAACATAGAGTCTTCTTTTCTCTTTGCTAAATATTGAACCATCATTGAGCATAATGATAACTCTGTGAGAGTCTCTGAATTATCTTGCTAAAATGAACCCAGTATATGATTATATTTCAGAAGACTCAGAAAAGTTGAAGAATAACCTGTAGGCATCAAATATTAAGTATTAGGTGATGACTACTAAGAATATATGGATATTCTTTTTACAAGCTATAGTATCCTAAAACACTGAACCAATACCTGGAAAGTCAAGTTCAAGGAAGGCCCAACTCCAAGGAAGGGAATTTCTAGGACCTGTTTTGATAAGAGGCCTATAGCAGACCAGCATCACCGCTCAGTGTGAATTAAAGGGAGAAACAGACCCTGAAAACAAACAGGGATTAGTAAATATTTATTTGTGTTGGTTATATATCATAGATGATATATTGCTTCCCTGTCCTAGAGTTCTTGGAAGTATCTGATTTTACTCATATACGGGCACATGGAATATCTCATGTGAACTCTGAAGACTATATCTACATGAGATGTTTTAAAGAGAATCACCTACTTTTCATAATGCCAGATATTCAGGGACTCAGTGATAAGATAGTGTAGAAACAGTGGCATACATGTCTTATGAGGAATGTAGGAGCTGACATTTCTCCATTTATCAAAGATGTGATAAAGGAAAGGTTGTGTAATTTTCTAAGGCAAGAAAGAGGTCCAGCTACTACTTTGAGCTTGCCATTTTATGTTAGGCATTTTGCCTTCTCACTTGTATATGTATATATACATATATTGTAAACATACCTGTCCTAGAATATACCATGCTTCTGCTTCATACTCGTCTACTCAGTATCTATTTCTTGAGTGACATCTGTGCACCTGCATTGCTATTAGAGAAGAAAGCAAGTCAGGAACCAATATGTTCTCAGGAAACATCCTCACTTGTGAGAGGAGGAAGAATATCTGTCTATGTAAACAGGGCAGTTTCAAATAAATTGAGTGCTGTGCAGGCAACAAAAGAGGATATTTTGTTAATAATTCTGCCCTCACACATATAGAAGGTGGCAATGACTAAATGCAAATTAATGAAATAGGAAGACAGCCAGTTCTGCCTTTTACATCTACTGGCATGCTGCCTTCCTGTGACTTCTTCCTCTAATCACATTTTCTGCTTTGCCCACAATACCATGTTTTCTTTCTGTTACACTTAGAAATTTTCAAAGTATTTACCTAAAATACTCCCAAATATTTAGTTTTATGAGTGATATATTTGAGACTAGGCAAAACAAACCTATAGAAAAGATTCAACAAGTGAGATGTGAGGTTCACGCAACCCTTTCTTTCTCAAAAAACTATGCAGAGTGAGTGTTCAATTTCTTAGCATTAAGCTCACATAGAACATGGAATATTCTTAGATGGTTACAGGACTCTCATTTTATTTTGATCATGTATAAACCAGGTTATAAAATATGTCAGAATTTCAATTCTCAGGACTCTCTATCAACTCCTTGCCCATATCATTTTAAACCCAGTACATGACAAGCATTATCCAAAGGACATTGTGTATAATGTTAAAGTCAGTCCATTCAAAAAAAGAGATTTAATTTATTGAATTTTCTTTAATATTCTAGTTTTTCTTTATCTAATGAGTGAAATAGTAGATAAATGTACCCTTTCAGAGTAGCATGGGCAATCCCATGGGTGAGTTGTTCCTTTCACTATGCCCAAGTTTTATATTTTCTAAATAAAGTGATTCCTGGGGGTTTGCTTTTGATGCTTAAAAGTAATGACATGTTCATCTGTAGTCATACATATCAACTAACTAAATGACAAAATCATGACTCAGAATACATACTACATAGATATTTTCTCCCTGTACACCAAGCCCTAGTTTAAATTTCAAACAAGTCATTATCTGAATTCATGAGAATGAATATGAAGGATATAAAAAAATGGAAAATGTGTAATTTACTGAAAGCACAGAACCATTAATTGTCATTGATGGTTTTCATTAAACTAGCAGCATATGTTGCTATTATAAGGATGTTTGTCATGAGATCCTGAGAGGTCTATTAACAGTAAAACCCTATTATTCCAGATGTCTCACATCCATGTAATACAACCACAATAATTAATTTCATATGGACTAAATTCATAAATCTAGAAAACTAGAAGATATGTTACTCACCACAGAAGGCATTTTATATTCTATTTATAATCAGACTGAAATGCTAAAAAATGCCATTAATTACAGGGAAACCCACTATCATTTTTCTTTATCTGTAGAATGGACTTTGAATTTAAAATAATCCATTACCATTATAAAGGGAGCATCTGAACAAACAAAGAGAAGAGAAAGTCTCTGCCACATCTGCTGCAGCCACAGCCCCTTCCCTCCTGTGACATTGTCAATGCTCGCCTTAATACTTGCATCCGCCACCTCCAGCTGGCTGTGGCTGAGCACTTGTCTTGTGCCAGGCACCAAGCTGGATGCTTTGCATAGATCGTGACTTATCCTGACACAATTCATGTTAGTCTGCCTATTTTATAAACTCTGTACCTTAGGGAGATGAAGGCTCAAAAGTTAAGCAACTGATCCACAGCCATAACACCTAAATAGCAGCAGCAGAATTTAAATTTACAATCTTTATATCAAAGCCCAGTTCCTTCCCACATGCCCTAGCTGTCATTCCAAAACAGTAACAAAAGCTTTATTTTATTATATTCTTGACCCAGTGTGTCGATGTGAGTTGGGGATGAATCAAGGGACTCTGCATTCAGGAGTCTGAAGGTCAACTATTTTAACTGCCATTCAATGCCAGAATTCCCTCTCATAATGCTTGACAAAGAACTCACCCACTGTTCACTAAATTCCACACCTCTAAAAGGCATCTGTCCATCTTCTTTTATATTCTTAACACCTGTAACACATCCTGGTATTATGGTCAGCATACCCTTGTATTATGGGACATGGGACAATGAAACACACAATGCAGGAAATTCAAGAGGGAAGGTTTCTAGTTCATGATGATGGGATTAAATTAATGTAAGGATAACATTAGATAAATTATACACTGCTTTCAAATTTAAATTTAAGCCTGGTCCTTGTATAAAGAGAAATGGAAGCGTGTAAACAGTATCTTTGTTAATAATGGACATTAATTGAGTGATATTTATGCATCAGTTACTCTGTGATGTATAATGAATTAATTATAAACACAACTAATTTTCATAACAATACTGATATGGGTGTTTTTGTGTTGCTGGACACAGATAAATTAAGAAAGGTAATAAAAAGTGTCAGGTAAAGCCTGCACACAACACAATAGTGCATTCTCCTTGTGAGTTCAGAATAAGCTAATGGAATATCATGCAATTCAATTTTCGTATTTGTCTATTTGTAGTTTGCTATTGAATGTTCTTATATAATGGGGAAGATAACTTGTAAGATAATTTGGTTTGGCCTTGAAGTAGGAAACAGGAAAAGTCAGAATGAAAATTCACACTCCAAGAAGCTGGAGGAGCTGGGTATAGTAGAGCTAATAGATTAGGCCTGTGCCATCATCTCTCATCTGCACTGGATGAAGGCAGAAAGCAGTGTCATGGAGGGAGTCAGATTGCTGCCTTTCAGGTCTAACGGGATCACATTTAAATGCAGCTCTGACATTTACTGTCAGAGTGACAAGGGATGCCCCATTATTTCAACCCTTCACATAAAAACAAGCAAGCAAACAAACAAACAAACAAACAAAACAACTAGTTGTAATACCTACTGACATGACAGGACACTGGGAAGATAAAATAAGATGATACATGTGACTATAAGTACAACTCCTCTAATAGACTTAAGCAAACATGTAAATATCACCATTAGTCACTCTGTTACAGATGAGAAACCAGAGTGGCTGATGTACCACGATGTGCTCAATAAAGTTTATAGAATAAACAAAGGTCTGTGTAAAATAATCTGCAATCAATGGAGAGAAGTTGTCACAGAAGTTGATGAAGGCATTGGGGCATCTCTCTTTTGTCATATTTTCAAATGGTAGCAGCAAAGGAAATACCTTATTTTTTTTTAGCACTTTCAGAGAATTTGTCTCTTTGACCCTACATTCAGTGCCAGCCCCAATAATTTCTATGGTCTAAGTACTTTGCCCTCTGCTTTCTCTACAACTATGGAACACAGAATGAGTTGATGCCAGGAACTTGTCCCAACTTCATACAAGATATAAACTATAAAGAAAAAGCTAGCTGACTAAAATGGAAAATGAACAATGAAAGAGTCAGTGTTCTACTTCATCTTCGATTCTCTTCCAGCAGCTAGCTCCTAATATTAAGACTTAGTGGCCTTCATTTAACTTTCTATATGATGCTAAGTCTTCATGTACACATTAGTGGATGAGACTCTCACTCTTACAGCTAGCTAAGTTGTTGGGTTCTCAACACTTGTTTTTTGATGAGAAAACTGAGAAATGAGTCGCTGACACAGGTGAACCCAAATCAATAATCACAAAGAGGCAGAAAAAGAAACATAATGTTTTAAAACCTACAACAGCTGCTGTTACTATGAAAATGAAATCTGTATTCCTGTGTTCCTTTCAATCAATGCTGGTTTCTGTTCTCTTGTTGGGCTTGAGTCAGGAACTCATTGCCCTGATTATCATTTTCTCAGGACATGGAATTTCTTCTGAGGAAGTCATATTTTCTATGACTTCAGGTAGGAAGGCCAATATGTAGTCAGAAGATACAGAAGTATTCATCAGCAGGTGTGCTGGAGAGGCACTCCAGTAGGTAGAAGGGCAGAATTTCTTTAGTTTCTTTTTCTTTCTCTTTCTATTCTTCCTTCCTTCCTTCCTTTCTTCCTCTTTTCTTTCTTTCTTTCTTTCTTTCTTTCTTTCTTTCTTTCTTTCTTTCTTTCTTTCTTTCTTTCTCCACCCTCTCTCCCTCTCCCTTCCTCCCTCCCTCCTTCCCTCCTGTTTCTTTCCTTTTCTTATGGTGGGGTTTCAGGGTCTCACTATAGCTTTATTTGTCCTAGAACTCACTGTGTAGACTGGAATGGCCTCAAACTCAGAGATCTGCCTGTCATAGAATGGCAGAGTTTCTATCCTAATGTTCTAGGCTCTTTTAACAGTTCTCTTCAGGTATCTGTAAATCTAAAATCTGGGTCACTATGTAGTTCAAAGAAAGTCATCTGGGACCATAAAATTTCATGGTAATCATGATAATTTTGCTTGAAAATTATCATTGAAAGAACTAGGAAAAGCAGGCAGGCAGCCCTTAATTTGTGTTTTCTTCTTAGCTTCCAAGTAGAGTTTTACTGAAGAAAGCAACTGATGAGCTATGGTAAAACAGATTAAAATTTTTAAAATTGATATTTTAAGCCAAATTTGCTTGATTCTACTACAGAGGTCATTGTCCTGAGAAGAGGAGGAATTGGTACTCTACTACCAAGTTTAGTTAATCCATGCTATTTTAATTTTTTCACTAAAGACCTTTGTATCTCTAGATTCAGGTATGGTATTACAACAAAGATTACATTATTGGCAGCCTTGTGTCGGGAGTTGAGAAAGAGCACTGGAGAACAGAAGGATTTTGATATCAAACTATTTCAGAGGAAATGCACTGTATACAAGGTACTATTGCAGGAAAATATGTTTGATTCAAACCTTTATTTTGAAAAGATTTGAATTATTAAACATTAACCAGAAATATTTAATAATAGCTTTAACCCTCTTCATTTCTCTTTTCTAATTATTGAAAAAAAAGCCAGCTAAATTTAATTATAGAATTATGACATTTCAAGAGATCTATGTTAAGGAAATCTGCCAAAGAATTTGAGATGCATGCTAAGTAAACAAAATGTGAAGACACAGACTGGGCACCAGACTCATCCCACACTAGTGGTCATATAAACCTCAGATTTTCTTTCCTGTTTGAATAACAGAACCAGGTGAAGCCTTAGTATTGGTTTGCATAAACACCTTTCAGATGAAGTGAAATGACACAGGCATACTTTTATCAAATTATTGGAATTTTGCATGCCTATGCACACTGTACATAGAATAAATGAATTAATATACTCATAAATACTTTTAGAGCACTTTCAATAATATGGCCAATGCTTAGTTATTGGTAGCATTTTTAGTTCAGTAACAACTGATTTATTACCTGCATTAATTTTAATTGTGCATCTCATTACTCTACGAGAATACAGGATCACTGCTATTTCATACTAATGTTCTTTAAAACTATTAGTATACAACATAATTATAACCTATGCTCGCAGGATCTGTCACCTGACCATATCAAGATTCTGTGCTCATTTAATACCTTTTAGTAGTCAATGGCATGGGCAGAACAAAACTCCTCATTTGCACTTTTATTAAAAGAAAAAGAGAAACTTTGACTTATTTTGTTTCTTTGGAACAACTTTAAGCTCCAATTTTCTTAACAATGCATTTGGTAATGGGCAAACCTTTCTTTCTTACATACTAATTGATTTTTGAGAATTCATATAACTGTATTTTTCAGTTATGACCAAGTCAAATGAGATATTTTGCTTGATTGATTCAATTTTATTCTTAATGGGACCATTCGAGTTTAAGAGCTGTCAGTAAAAGAGTGTGATTTTTTTCAGTGTAAATTCGGTTTGAAAGTGGAATTAGATAATACCTAGTGACATATTTATGTAAAGCGAGTTTGTATACAAGATGTCCAGTTTCTAGACTATCAGCCACCATTCTAAATACCTTGACACAGAGCTGAAATTACTTATTAAGTGTGGAATTTCCTGAGTCTACTTTTCAATTTTTCTTTTAAAATGAAGCTTGAATTATATACTAGTCATAACTAGCTCGTGGAAAGAAGCTTATCCATATAGGTTTATAATAGTATGTATTAATTAAAGTTTCATAAAAAGGGAAAGAATTTCAAGAGCATGATGCATTTACTTTGGAACAATAGATACTTAGACTGATAGTAAGAGAATGAGTCAAAGATACTGAAATAAAAACATCAAATATTTCATTAATGAGCTCATTTTTTAACATGAGGACCTGGCTATAGGCTCGGAATTTCTGCCTAGATCTCTGCCTCATCAAAAGTCACTCTATTTCTGATATGTCTGCATTTAATGAAAATCACTAGAGTATTTTTATGAAAACAGTTGGGGAATGACTCTGGGGATGGTTTCTCTGAAGAGTCTACCCTTCAATAAAGCCTCTACTGGATCTGAGTATTAGCCCTTTCCACACAATATTTTGCAACCTATATTTATGTAGAGTGTTGTGGAAATATAAAGAATAATGTAAGAAATGTTGGTTCAAATAGTCAGGAACTTCTCAGCAAAAGAAAACTGGGTTATGTCTTGAAAGGAGAAGCCATAGTTGAACATGTACAGAAAAATAGAAAGATAAAAGGACATATGTAAAACCACTGGATGACTAAAACATGTGGAAGAGGCATCCTGTGACAGACTGTAACAAAAGAGGTCATTAATGTCATACTACAGTTTGGTGTTGAGAGTGAAGGATGATGGTGCCAAGCATGCAATACACTACACTTACTTATTCACATCTGGATTCCTGCTTTTAGCACAGATATTGAGTCACCACTTTTGAAGTGCATTTTGTGCTTATATTTTTTTTTTCCATGAAGATACTGATATACGGTTAGGTTTGAGAATAGTCTATGTTGTGTTTATAACCTATTTTTGCAAGACAGAGGTTGTACCTTGCTCTCTGTAGCTCTCGCTAGATAGAATTAGCTTCTCTGGCAACAGTTCTAAATATACTGTAATGTCCTCTACTGATAATGTTCTCAGATTCTAAGTAGATGTTTAGGAACTATAGAGAGCAGAATATAAAGATTCTTAACATTTAGTTAAGGTTTTAACTTTTTCTATTTCACTCTGCCTTGTACAATGATATGAACCAAACATGATTTGCCAAAGAGTAGGGTAATCAAGAGGAATTATTATCTCAGAGGATGTAGGAGGATCAAGAATACATACACTAGATTTTATTCCTTCATAGTACATGTCTCTTTATAATATCACTTTTCATTCTTTTGCCATTTTACCATTCAGAGCAGAAAATCCCTTGAATGTGCAATATTATCTAAACTTATAACTCATTTCCTACCATTAATTGAAGAAACGTTTATCAATTAGATGAATAAACTACTTCCAATAATTACAGTTATGTATGTTGTCCCTGCTCAAGGCTGAGGGCACTATCTTCAAATTTGTAGACCCCAGTCTGAATAAAGTAAAGAAATAATGCAAATATTTTGTTAAAATTCAGAGTTGCATTAAGCCACCAATAGTTTTTGTTTATTCAGTTTCTTCCTCATTGGCCTGAAGAGATTGTAGAAGCAAGGTTTTAATTGTTAGAAGTCTTTTCTATTTGACACTGTTGAGATGAGGATGCTGAGATTTTATAAGTCCGGGCTGTGCCTGAGATTTCTGAGATCTTTGTGAGAGGTCAAGTGATGTAAATTAATAGGCATGAGCTGCACAGAAGTCGTTATTAATATAATCAAGTAAAGCAAGGAAAAACTGTGTCTAGAATCTTCAGCATAGAATGTTCCAAATAGCATTGACAGTCTCAGTCTTGGAAAGAGTTTGGTTATACCAAACTTTGAGACATTTTCAAGTACCTAGTACTCCTTTGACTTTATCCATCGTATTTTGGGACCATCTTGATTGTCAAGATGGAGAAATAAATACTAAGTTTTCAACAATATCTATTTAAAAACAGCTTTGGCTGTTCGAATATAGTACCCTACCCTAAGAAGACTTTTGTTTGTTTTCATAGCTGTGACAGAATTGAGAAGTATAGAAATCACTAGACAATATCTTAGCTGATGATTCTATAACAAAATATCTGTATACAAGGTGACTTAAACAGTAAACACATTTCTCAGTCTTAAAAGAGCCAAATCTCAGGTTTAAAAACTTTAGTCCCAGGGAAAGCCCCCATAATTGCTTATTAATTAACTAATCGATTAACTAATTTTCATTAAATGTCCCATTTATTTTTAAAAGTCCCAAGAAGTAAAGCTTAGTTCAAGTATTATTTGAGCAACAATGGCATTGCTCATCTTTTCCCACATTGACACTGTACATACTTAGAATGTATCTAAGGAGTCTCATGGAGACTCAAATATGATTTCCAGACTTCATAGATGTGAGGATTGCCTTTTATTATCAACTGGACATAGCCTGGAGTCACCTGGAAAGTGAATCTCAATGAGTGATTACTTACACCATCTTGGTCCATGGTCTGTCTATGGGAGAATGTCTTAATTAAGATAATTGACGTGGGGAGATTCAGCCTGGGCAAGAGATTTGAATTTTACACAAATAGAAAATAAAGCTGGACACTGACGAGAAAGTCAGGATGCATGTATCACCCCTCTCTGCTCTATGACTATGACCAGGTGTCTCAGACTCCTGTTTCTGTGGCTACCATACAACATAGTCAATGACCTGAAATTGTGAGCTAAAGTAAACAGTTTCTTCCACAAGTTGTTATCTGTCAGAATATTTTACTACAACAACAGAAATGAAACCAAGACCATAGCCTTGCCAAACTTCTGTTTGCTTTGTTTTGAATAGAAACACAATGTACAGGGAAAATTTGGTCTGATTAAAGTTGGAGAAATTTATCTGAGTGTCAGAAATAACATTACAAAGCTGTGAATTCACCCCAACATCTATTATCCTTGCTTTGTGCAGTCATTGAATGCTTCCTATACTAAAATATAAACACTTCTCACAGGATTGAGCATCTGATGATACAAAGTGCATGAAGGTAGGCTAAAAGTACAACTTAGTCCCATTCATTCCTAGTGAGCAGAGGTAGAAATCACATTCGAAAGACAAAGAGAATGAGCATGATGTCGTGAACACATAGGAAGTTACGTAAGATCACATTGTAATTCTTTCTTCTTTCATATCAGGTACAGTGACCATTTCCCTAGTGACTCAGAAAATCAAGGTTACCAACCTGGGGTAGGCTACTGGGTTTAATTTTAGGAAAAATCTGTTTTGTGTAGAGCACTTCAGTGTAAAAAGCCACACAGGCTATCTTAAAAGAGCTTTTTGAATTTGTTTGAAGTCTTTAAAAAAACTTGCATATAAATGTTGAATATCTCCTAAATGTCAATCAATCTTGTTTTCCAGTTAGCTTAGAATAAAATGGTAATGAACTCGCATTTAGCCAGTGCCTTACTCAGAGTGAGAGCATAATTAGACTTGGAAAAGACCTATTATGATATCCAATTCCATCACTCCACCCAGAGAGGACTATTTCTCCTGAGAGTTCTTTCTTACCATGCCCTGGTTAGTTTGAAACCCTCCAGCGATGAAATATTCACAGCATTTTCTAAATTATTTAATCTCAAACTTAAGGAGGAAGAACTCCCACCAAGAATCAGGAAAGTGTGGATTTGCTTCTTGGTTTTATCATTTATTTGTTTGTAACTCTGAGCCAGAAGCCTAGGCTTTCTAAGCTTCAATTTAAAAAGCCCTGTCAACATTTTCATATCACGAGACTGTAGTGAGAATTAAGAAAGAAAACACATGTGATCCGACAGACACGAAGATTGCAGCGCCGGAGTCACTGGGTGGATATAATTTCTCTCATTGACAGCCTTCTAACAAGCACCCTCTCACCTATTCTCCACAGGCACCTCCTCCTTTCAAACTTTCTTGAGGAAAACAGTTTAATTGGAGTGTGTGTGTGTGGTGTGTGTGTGTGGGAGGTGTATTCTTCTTTTGCATAAGTCTCCAAGTGAAAGGACTACAGATAGTGTGACTGAAAACAACAGACTTTCATTCTCTCAGAGTCCTAGAAGCTTGAAATCCAAGGTCAAAGTGTCACCTATGACAGATCTCGAGAGTCTTCATTTGCCACCTCCTGTGTTCTTTTGGTTCTCAGATGGCTATGCCTTCCTCCTCAACTAGTAGCTGCTTTCTTCTGTCTTCACACAGCCTTCTTCCTCATGTGTGTGTGTTTGTGTGTTCTCTTCTTGTATGTGTGCGTGTGCATGTGTTTATGTCCAGAATCATAGTTAATCATCTGTATGCATATGCACCTGTGTGAATGAAATGTGGAAGCCAGTGTATAGCTTTCTTTAGTTACTGTCTGCCAACTTCTCTCTCTCTAGCTCTCTGTTTCTGTCTCTGTCTGTCTCTCTCTCTGTCTGTCTCTCTCTCACTCTCTCTCTCTCTCTCTCTCTCTCTCTCTCTCTCTCTCTCTCTCTCTGTGTGTGTGTGTGTGTGTGTGTGTGTGTGTGTGTTATAGTCACACACATATATACAGGTGATTATACCCTTTGCAACAGGTATAGAAACCAGGGAAGGATATTGTCTTACTTTCTCACTCTCCTCTTTGAGCCAGGGTCTCTCACTGAAACTGAAGCTAGGCAGGAGGCCAACAAGCCACAGTGTTCTCTCTATCTCTATCCCCAACCCAACTGAGGTTGCAAGCACTCACATAGCCACACCTAGATTTTTAAATGGCTGGTGAGAAACAAACTCAAATCTTTACTGTTTTATCTACTGGGCCATCTCTCTACTCTAATTGTCCTCAATAATTATTATTTATGTACAAAGTCTTTCACTGGCCTGAAACTCACCAAATAGGCTATGTAGTCTGGGGCAAGTCAACCTAAGGAAATTCATGTGTCTATCTCACCAGCATGAGATTTCAAATTCATGCTATCACATCCAGTATTTTTAACATGGATTCTTGGGATTGAACTCAGATCATCATACTCGCAAGGCAAGCACTTAACCCAACTACTAATCCATCTCCCTGCACCTGTTTTTCTGTTTTTTTTTTTTTTTGCTTTGAATTGTCTTTTCTTTATTTTTTTTCATTTTACATACTAACCACTGTTACCCCTTCCTCCCCTTGTCCAGTTCCTCCCCCACCTGCCCCCCATCCCACCCCCCATTCACACCTCATAGGGGGTTAAGGCCTCCCTTGGGTAGTCTACTTACTTACCAAGTTGGGGGCAGGACCAAGCCCCTCCCCCGCTGCATCAAGGCTGATTAAGGCATCCCAGCATGGGCTCTGAAAAGCCAGTTCATGTACCTGGCATAGGTCCTGGTCCCTTTGCCAGGGCTATTTTTCTTTGTTAGGACAACAAGAACACATTAAGGTTCAACCAAATCCGTTATGGTGTAATGAGTGAGTTAATTCCATCCGCAATGGTCCTAATTCCAAACAAGAGTCCATTATGAGGATCTGAGTGGACATCAGCTGTATGAAGGCATCACCTGTCTTAACATATCTGGACATCGCTTTTATAGATGTTGTTAAGCCATCACCATAATTGTGTATACATAATAAATAGCAATTGTTCTATTTGGTTACTTCACTTTCAGTGTTTATCACTAATTTGCTAATTTCCTGATTAGTTTTCCTGGTTAAAGAAAATCACTATCCCAACTCAGGTACTTAGGTTATTTAAAGATCTTACTTGACAGGACAAGGAAGAGAGGATAGTTGGGTGCATTCTGCATGAGTAGAGAGAAAGTTCTGATTCCATGGGTATTCTATATGTGTTAACTTCTTGTGTACCATTTTACATACTTTAGAACAAGAAGGGATTTATTTGAGATCTCCATCTATATGTGGTTCTACTGAGTATCCCAGATAACCCATCTTTGGTCTCCATTAATCTAATTCCTTCTTAAATATAAAATGCAGAAAAAACCCAATGTGTTACCTGTCATTTGTTGTTGTTGAGAGACAACGTGTCAGAAGAAGCAAGGAAATAATTTTGAAAGATACATTTAGCTTTATATACAGACTACTGTCTGCATGTTATAATTATGGTACTGAGTGTTAATATTGTTTTGATATGCTTCAATATTATATTAACTTCTAAGACTCTGCAACACTTGTACTTACTGTGCCTTTGTCTCTGTATTCCTTTTCATAAAACAACCTACTAATGCCTAGACTAAATCTTTAGGAACTCAATCCATGTGAAATTATACTGCATTCCCCCATATCCAAAGTTATCTTTAAAATAATTGTTAGCATATATGTATAAGATGATTTCTAAGGTTTTAAGATTTACCACAGATTATTTCTTTATTCTGTTTATGGATGTCAAATATCCTCTTACTCATATTCCAACATTAGTGGCCAAAACATTATCTATTTGCAGAAAAAAGGTCCTAAATAAATTGCTTTTAGTTGAGTTTCTAATAAAAAAATATATAAGAAATCACTACCGTATATATAGTTCTTGCTTTGTGATGTAATTGCCTTGTGATTTACACCTCAACCAATGGAGGGGTCAATTAAAAGCCATGAAAAGTCAAATATGCTGATGCTTTCACAGTTACTGTGAAACACTTTGGTGAACTTAATGTTTTCTAGACATAATTCATAGGGATGAATATATTCATAAGCATGTGATGTTGTTATTTTCAAATGAGTCAATGAAGGTGACATGGTAATTTGCTTTATACAACATGAGGACACAGCCCTCCTTTGGCTATTATTGTTTCATGTGACAACTTTCAGACATAGCTGTGGGTCTAGACACTCTTAATTTTCATTTTCCTTCAGAAAACTAAACAATTCATTTCTTACAATGCAAATTCTGTCCCTTGCCACCTTCTTCCATTAGCCATTCATTAATTTTGATTAAAAAATACCTTCAGTGTATGAATAGGAGATAGTTCTTTGTAAATTGTATGTCTATTATTTAAAATTAAATTATATATGGACACTCTTCACTTCCAGAATATTTAGCGTAGGGCCTACCAATTATAGGGAAAAGAAGGTTGTCAATATGTGATCTGTTTTTTACTGACCTGTAATTCACATTGCTGTAAACTGTAAATTGGTAAGGAAACTAAATCCCTGTGAATTTCAAGAAAAATAAAGGGAGACATTTAGAGATTTCAGAAGTGAGAAGTTGCCAACTGAAATGTTTCTTCTGCTTAAGAGTTACTTGGCCTAGAGAAGTTTGTTCATTATCCTGCCTCCACCTCCTTAGTGCTGGGATTTCAACTTTATGCATCACACCCAGTGAAGTGTGATTCTGGAGGTCCAATCTGGGATTTTGTACATGCCAGTTAAGTGCTCTACCAAGTGAGTTACATCACCTGCTCATTTGCCTCTTATGTAAAATGAAAGAAGCACTTTTCACTTCCCAATGGGAAAGTAACAAAAAACAGTAAATAAGATACCTGCTTATTTCAAAATGTAAAACTATTTAGAGACTAGGTAAAAGACAGTATTTAGAAAACATGAAATCAGTCCATTCAATAAAAATCACTTACACTTAGAGGTGTGGGGGTGGGGAGGCTGCAACTGTGCTTCCAAACTTAGAATTATCTATTTCACTGAAAAATTTAAATTCCCAGAAGTAACTACTATGCTGTCTAAACAAAACTGCCTTTAGAAAATCGGCACTTTCAAACAGAGCCCTTAAAGCAAATAACAGAGATTTTATTTCAAGGAAATGTTAGATTTGAAAGACAGTTTTCTCTTTCTATGGACTCTTTAAGATTCTGCAGTAGAGGAGGTGATAGCCAAATGAAAGTGGGAAGGGCTGGGTGGCTGACGCATATACAAAAAGACTATAGAGAAAACTACAATTTAAGGGTCATATAAAGTCATCATATGAAAGGGTAGTTTGCAGGTCATATTAATTCAGCTAATACATGCCTGGCTGGCTCCTGGGGTTCATTGTCATTACACTGTAACTATAGATTCAAAACATTTTGCTCAAAAGTCATTACCTGCAAACTCCCTTATGCCATCTATGAAGATGATGTCTACTCAGGGCAGCTCTATGTAGCTCAGTTGTGAATGTGTTAGCCCAGAAGCTTTATATCCAATTGTGAGCACATTGGATGTGTTAAGTGATCCTAAACCACCCAATTCATGTCCCACAAAGAGGTCTGAGAAGGAACTGTGTAGAGATTGCTAAATATATTTCAATTTATATTAACTAAGAGCTGGTAATATGAAAAATGGTCAAGACATTATGTAATTAGTACAGTTCTCCTAAGGAGGGCTATAATTATAGAAATCATAAATCATTGTTTCTGCCATAACTGTAAATAGAGAACAAAAAGGAACTGACAGACCCTCTTTACCAATTTCTTTCAGGTAATAAAATATTTTTGACATGGATAACTGTCACCTTTGATTGTCAGTCGGGAGAGATGGGGGGAGAAAGAGCATTTTGTTTTAATTTCTAGAAAAAAAAAGTCATTTTTTTCAGTGATTGTCAGTAATATTCTTTGATGAGTGTGAACTTTTCACACTTAAATAGTTCTCTGGCTGTCTCTGGATAAAGGAGAAAGAAGAACCCTTGAACTTCCCTTTGACCTTTATTCTGAGCCTAACAAGAGGAGTTGTAAGGGCAGCCTTTGACAGAGTAAGGTTCTGTGATGTTTTCCTGTTTCTATGGTGGGGATCTAAAACCATTCTTTTAAAGGCATTGATAAAACTCACTTCACTTCACAATGACCCACTTTTCACTTATGTTGAGAAGGGAAACTTAGAATCCTACCTTGGCCTGTAAATACAGTACTCTGTAGACACAGGTACCTAAAGGAAGATAGTAAAAAAAATAACTAAAGGAAAATATATCATTTTAAGTTTGCATATATAGATATAGATATGTATATATTAACACACACACACACACACACACACATATATATATATATATATATAATTGTTTCAATGAATTTACACTATTTGGGGTGGTAATGCTACCCACTAAGGTCCAGAGTCTAGCTAACAAAACACCCAGTCCCTTTGAGCCAGAAAAGTCCAAGAAATTTCCCCAAACAACATAGGCTATTGCCATTGTCCTTGGTTGTACCACAGACCTTAAAGGTAAAAGCCTACTATTGAAGACATCACATACTTGAGACATAGGCCTTGGAGGAACTGACCTGGAACTGACCTGAAGGCCTACTTCCTGAGGACTAGCTCTCATAGCACCTGAAGTTGCTATGCAAGCTTTCGAGGCAGAAAAACAATTAGTTGTCCTATACAACTGCATAGCCTATGAATCACAGCAATGATCAGCATAATAATGTATCCTCAATGGTGAAATAGTGGCACCCATATCTGGGGGACAACCAACACTGTCTATTGTACAAAAGCCCTATTAAATAGAGGAGAATTCATGCCAGGTACTATATCCATAATACAGTACCCGTGGCTGGTGAGGCTATGGACTGTAGAGGAGAGCTTACTATCACCACTTTCTAAAACCAGTATGATTTCTAACTGAAGTCTAAATGCTTATTATTATACTCACAGAAATATATTGCTCTCACATCTCCTCAACATAGCTTCTTTTCACCATAGATGGAGACCATCTCAGAAATCCAGTTGGCCAAAATGTAGAGAATAACTGACCACAGAGCACCCAGTGTCAACTGATCTATCTACAACACAATTCTTATATCTGGGGCTCAAGGAACATTGAGGTAGAGGGGGTGGAATGATTGTAATAGTAACAATAGTTTGTTTTGGGATAATTTATGAAGCATGAAATTTATCAACTTTAAATATACACTTTGCATGACTTCAAACAACCAAATTGACAGTTTTGGAATCATTTGAATAATCCAATTAAAATAATTAATTAGTGTGTGTGTGTGTGTGTGTGTGTGTGTGTGCATGTGTACATATGACACAGTGTACACCTGTAGCTCAGAGGACTCCCTGCAGTGATCAGTTTCCTTCTTCAATTCTGTGAACTTTTGGGATCAGAGAGCTTCAGACAAGTGACTCTCCTATCAATTTGCAGACAGTCTTGTTCTCATCCTTCCCACCAAGCTACCACTAATCTACTTTGAAGCTTTTAGTATGTTTGACCATTCCTTTAAATGCAAGGGCCAGAGACATGGTCGGTTACATGGTTAAGACCACCTACTTTTCCATGGGACCAGAGTTGGTTGGTTCTGGTTCACAACAACCTGTATCTCTAGCTGCAGGGGATCTGATGCCCTCTTATGACCTCGATGGTACCTGCAGTCGTGTGCATGTATTCCTATACCACCACACATGCAAACACACAATATACATAATTAAACATATATTTATGTAGTGTACTGTTCCATATATCTAGCTTCCTTCACTGAACATAGACATTTTTTTATGTTTACTCATGTTTTAGCTTCTATAACTACTTCATTTTTCTTGATGAATAGCATACATTTTATTGTTTTTATTTGCTGAAATATTTTCATGTTTTAGTGAATCATTTACAAATCTTCTTTGGTGACATGTCTTTTAAATGTTTGGTCTATAAATTGTAGCCTCATTCCAATAAATGATGAATTTTATCATCAGTCATAATAATCATAATCATATGGTTAGCAGACATCAGATTCCTGATCTCTCATGAAATCAAAAATTCCTCCTTTTATTCCAGGCTTGCCTACTTTTGGGTTTTTAAAAGCCTTTTGATGTTATATGCTAATTACTTAGGGTTATTAAATTTGAAATTTAAAAATGTTTGTAGTGACCTGTCTTCCTGGCATTTTTGTGACAAGATGATTAGTGATATAGAATGGAATACCCTGCCTAAGCAATGTCATTCACTTTACACTGGTGAGACTATTTATCACTTAGGGTAGCACCCTTAGGATTACCAATCCCAGACTGTAATCCTTTTGATCTGTCCTCTTTCACCACTGTGATTAAGAATGTATGTAATTCTCATTGTTTCTTCCCTCAACAAGGGGAGGTCACACCTGGTCCCCAACAAACAAGATGTAATGAAGATTAAAGGAAGAAGAAAGTATAATCTAAGAGGGAAGGCCAACACAGTTTGATGGATTTAGTGAAGCTCAAAAAAAGGCCTAATGATTAACTTTTCCATATTTTAAAGGGCCTCTAAAATGTACAGAGTTTTCTTCATATCTCAAAAAGGGTTGTCGTTCAAAGACAGATCATCATTTTCCCCCACCTCTTTCACAGGTCAAGAAGCCACTCTCTGATTCTATCTGTGTTTTGGAATCCCAAATTTCTCCCACCCTCCCAGTGTTTGATGTCAGCTGTCTTTTGTGCTTCTGTAATCATGATTAAACTGGAGCCTGACTTAGACAGGACAGCACTGAGATCACTACTGTGGACTCTGGACCTGGTGGCTTTTAACTACATGCTGGGAAAATTATTTCACCTTGTCATGCCTTGGTCTCTTTATCTATAAGATAAAAATAACCACAATATGTATTCCACAGATTTCTTATGAATGAAAACATCATAATGTGTTGTTTTATTCTGTGTCGGGGATGATGCCTGGTACGAAATAAAAACTGTAGAAATGCTAAGCCATTCTTCTTCTTATTGATCCTCAGACCTAATGTCTGCTGCTCTTTGCCTGGTAATAAATTTTACTTCATTCTGTCACTGAGAATTTCTGCCATTAATTGAACTGCCTCTGGCCATACTGAATAGATAACCTCTCAAATAACACCTGGCTACCAGACTATAGAGGGAGGCTTCATATAATTGTTAACTCAAAGAACTGCAGAATTACAATCAGCAGAACTCTGCAAAGTGGTTCTGTACCTTTTTAACCTCAGGCAATTAACTAAACTTGTCTTTGGGTTTAAGCCTAATAGACTAGTTATGACCAAGAAGAGCTGGATCATTTGTGGTGTGTATGTAGCACTGTGCTCCAACTAAATTATCTGTTATCACCATTGCCAGCATCATCACTGCTGGCCTCACCATTTTGGTGCAACACCTAATCTAGACAATAACAGATGACATAACCTGAGTCCAAAGGACTTCAGACATGCAGGACAATAGCAAGCATAAGAGCTCAGTAACTGAGCAGGGGAGAATTAAGTGAGAAAAGAGGCAAGGTGCAACATGAGGCATAGGAAACTGATGATCCAATATAGTAAGTTCAATTTAGCTGGAAATTGAGACTTGAGAGAAAATACATAAAGTAAATCTTTTTTAATGTAGGAACAGAAACAATGGGACTTATATATGAGGAAAATAAAAAATAATAAATAAAAGAATGGCATTGTGAAGAAAACAAACAATCAGCTTGTAGACAATAGTTACAAACTATTAGAGAAGGCAGACAAGATGTAACTAGAGCCTTCATTAGATGGAAGACACTAGGACTGAAAACAGGCACTATGTTCCTATGGAAGTCCTACTTCTTGGAAAGAATGGCTTGTCTGAAGGATGGAAGTTTGCATCACACAGAAACAGAAAGCAAACATAACCATGAATTTTTGAGACCAGATTAAAAAAAATTAGAAACAAGAAAGTTAAACAAAGGAGTTCTTTGCACATGTAGATGGTAGGGGAAGTTTTAGGTATAAGTGAAGAAACATGGTTTTAATAATTGTTCATAGAATAACAAATTGTTTCAAATCTCCTCCATTCACAATCCTTTGATGTCATGTTGTATCAGAGACCTTATCAGATAATTGTGGAAACTACATAAAGTTATAATACAGTATAGCTCCTGCCACAGAACATGGCACCGAGTATAGTAAAGACTTAATATTTTGTTACTAACTATTGTCGGGCAATTTTAATTTAAAAGGAAACCAAAGACAAATGCTGAACACAGTCAGTTCTAGAATGGGTGATGTGTTGGAGTTAGTTCTGTGACCCCCTCAGTCACAGACAAAATATCACCAATGAGGAACATGCTCTGGTCCATTGTTTATCTCTGGTTCTCGATTCAGACTCCTGCACTAAAAGTCTGTATTGTCAATGATTAAGTCAGACTTTGGGCAAATTACACAATCTCTCTCTGCTGTTATTTATTAGATAAATGAAAAATATTCTAATTTATTAGATTACTGCATAGATTAAATGCACTTATTCATATAGGACATTTAGAATGGTGACAGATCTCATTAAGTACAGAATAAGGTTTAACTACCAGCAGCATTACTATTTGTCTGATTTTTTCACAGTTCCCTTTATGTAAGAAGTAATAAAGAAAAGTTGATAAGGACTGAACTTTCTCATATTAGAAAACAGAAAAAAATGCACCAAGAACTGGGAGGCAATCTATTGACTAAAATCAGGCTGCTTCACGAAGGTGAACAGATGACTGACTCTTCCATAGCAGAATGGTGTTTTCTAAATAAAGAGTTCAGTGAAATCAAAGGTCAATGATACACCACATGTCACAGGTTAAATGAAGGCCATTCAAAGTTGGCTAAAACCAACTACCTGAAACTTTTAAGTATGTTAGCTTGTATGACAAAAGGACTTTGCATATGTAGACTCATTTTCTCAGGATAGAGAGACGATCTTGGATTTCTTGTGTGAGACCTTTGTCTGAATAAAAAATCAAATATAAACGACAAAGTCAGAGAAATGATAGGACAATAGAAAAAAGAAGAAATCATGAGCTAAAGCATATAGGTAGTTCATTAGAACCTGAAAATTCAAACTGTAGAGGTTTACTTCCCCTGTATCCACAAAAAGGTACCAATCATACTGAAACCTTGCTTCAATTCTACACATTTCTTTTGGACATTTGATATACATAATGATAAAAAACACTATAATTTATCCTTATTTAAAGCTCTAAGATCAAGGTGATTTGCTGCAGTGGTGTCTTAGTTGGGGTTTCTATTGCTGCAAAGAGGCATCATGACTGCAGCAACTCTTATAAAGGAAAACATTTAACTGGGGTGGCTTTCTTACACTTCAGAGGTTCAGTCAATTATTATCATGGTGGGACATGGTAGTGTGCAGGCAGAAGTGATACAGGAGAAGTAGCTGAGAATCCTACATCTTGTAGGCAACAGGAAGAAATCTGTCTCAATGGGCATGACTTGAGCATATATGAAACCTCAAAATCTGCATCCACAGTAACACACTTCCTCCAACAAGACCCCACCTACTCCAAAAAGGCTACACTTGCTAATAGTGCTACTGTCTTTCGGGTCCATTTTCTTTCAAGCCACCACATTCCATTCCCTGACCCCCAAAGGCTTGTAGACAGATCACAATGCAAAAATGAATTCAGTCCAACTTCAAAAGTCCCCATAGTCTATAACAGTTTCAAACTCATTTCAAAGTCTAAAGTTCAAAGTCTCTTCTGAGATTCATGCAATCTCTTAAATGCAATCTCCTATAAAATCAAAAGCAAAAAGCAAATACATGCTTCCAATAAATAATGGCACAGATTTTACATTATTATTGCAAAATATAGGGAAGGAAGGTTAATGAGGAAATACTGGACCAAAGCAAGACTGAAAACCAGCTGGGCAAACTCCAAACTCTGCATCTCCATGTCTGATGTCAAAGTGCTCTTCAAATATCCAACTCCTTTTAGCTTTGTTGACTACAACACATTTCATTCTTTTGGACTGTTTCCACTTCCTGTTAGCAGCTCTGTCAGGCAGGTATCCTATGAGTCTGGTATCTTAGCATCTTGGGATCTCCAAGGCAGTCCAGGCTTCTCCTTCAAGCTTCACACTATGGCTTCTCTAGGCCTCCATTTAGAGACACTGCTGACATATGCCTTACCTCAGTGGCTTTCCTTAGATGCAGAGGCAAATTTCATAATCCTTTTATTCTATCCTTGATTCTAAAGCCAGAACTATATGGCTGAAGCTGCCAAGTTCTGCTGCTTGCTGGGGCTGAATCATGGCCCCCTTGTTCAATTCCATCTTCACCCACTTTTATTTTCCCAGCTTGCTCCTTTTTATTATGAGTCTCCATCAGAGTTAACACTAATAATCACAGGACAGAGTCTATACTAGGCTATTTTGAAATTTACTCTGAGAATGAAATTAATCCAAAACTTCATTTTTGCCTCAGGCAGATTTTTTAGACAATGGCAAAAAAGCAACCACATTCTTCACCAAAATATCACAAGAAAGATCTTTAGGCCACATATTAATATTTTTCTCCTCTGATATCTCCTGAGCCAGCCCCCCACTGTTCATCAAAACACACTCAGCACCTCTGTCTTCCATGCTCTTACTAGTGTGGCCTATCAAGCAAGACTTAAAGCATTCAACTGCTTTTCTAATCCACAGTCCCATGGTCCATATTCCTTCCAACAAAAACATGGTTAGGCCTATGACAGCAATATCCCAGTCCCTGGTACCAACCTCTGTCTTAGTTAGGGTTTCTATTGCTGTGGAGAGACACCATGACTATGGAAACTCTTATAAAGAAAAAAACTTAACTGGGGTGGTTCCCTTATGGTTTAGAAGTTCAGTCTATTATTATCATGGTAGGACATGGCAGCATGCATACAGATATGGTAGTGAAGAAGTAGCTGAGATTCCTACATCTTGAAGGCAACAGGAAGTGTACTCTGACATTGGGTGGTGTCTTCAGGATATATATGAGACCTCAAAGCCTTCCTCCACAGTGACACACTTCCTCTAACAAAACCATACCTAATCCAACAAGGCTATGCCTACTAATAGTCCGTTCCCTTTGGGGTCCATTTTCTTTCAAACCACAACTGGTAATAGAAAACTAATGTAAAATGTGTGAATGAGAGAAATTTAGTGATAATGAAAACAGTAGATGTGGTGATTACTTAATTGTATGGCAAAAGTGAAGAAATCAAAGTCCAAGGACAAAGTGGAATATAAGGAATAGAACTGAGTAGACATTTGGAGACTGGGCATTCCTTTTCCCTAGTGTTTAGTTAATTCAAAGTGCAGTTCACATTCTGTACTAGAAGCTGAGCACTACATTTCAAAAATGATTAGAAAATTCTCCCCTTACAAAGTTCTTCAGCAAGAAGAAGATTAAAGTACACTGAAGATATTCAGCTTGTTATTAAAGAAAATTTGCAAAAGAGGGATGGTGATTCTTTGTGGCTATAAGAAACAGAGAACAATGCCCAGAATTTGGGATTTAACTAAGGAACAGGTGTTTTGCAGAGTAAGTATGGATGCAGAGTGTTGCAAACTGTAGACACAAATGAGCTGTTTAAAGGACAAGGATATTGTCAAAATTCACAGGCAGAATGACATTAATTGAGATAATACTGAATGAAAATGACACAAATAGGAGAAGAAATTTTCCATCAAGTGGAGAACCCCCTAAACACATTTTTAGTAAATGGTCTACTCTCCATGCTCATTGTCACAGCTTTATTCGAAGCTTTCCAATCACACCATCATTCAACAAAGACACATGCCTGTTCCTCCTATCCCTCTACACATACTGCTTTCTGCTCTTATTTGAACATTCTCAAAACTTTTTTCCTTTACAGCTTCTATATTAATATCCTTATTTTCTATAGCACATGGTCTCAATGAGTTCACATAGCCTGTCTATTTCTCAGTCAGCTTGCAGGTTATTAGAATGGTATTCTGTGATTACAGCATCCAAGGTAACATCCACATCACTCACCCCAAAGCATACTGTCCAGTTTTAATTTTCAACCTGACATACAGACATTGGTGAAATTATTAAGGGCACTCCACATAGTTAAAAGGGAGGTTTATTTTGTGGGATAACTTAGAAGTGAAGGGATAAGTAACAGGATCTGGAAAAGGTGTGGCACAGCCTGGTGATGTTCTCTGGAGAACTCTGCTCAGTCTACCTCCATTGTCCAGGGTCCAGGATCCAAGAGAGATGGCACATCCGGATCTCAGGTCTTCAGCGTCCTCTCTCAGTCCCGCCTTGTAGGCATGACAGTTACTGAAGCCTCAATGGGAGTTGGAACTTCCAGGTCAAAGCTGGAATGGCTACCCACTACATCTCCTTCTTTTGTCTATATAAGAAAGTTCTAACCTAATACAAGACTATATATAAAGGAATGGCTATCAAATATTGTCCAGGAGTAATGAGGGATAATGACCTAGATAAGATGGAATGACAATCAATTTGAACAATATCAAGCAAGAAACACATACTAAAATCCAGAGAAGTCTAGAGCGTGGGTAAATGGCATGTTACAAAGATCATTCCAAAATGGTATTATATCCTAAAGAACCTGAATCTAATACTTAATATGTTCTATTTAAGATTATATATATATATATATATATATATATATATATATATATATATATATATAAAGTTGTAACTATAACTGCTAGTCTTCAATCCCATCAAAGACCTGAGAAGGAAATATAAGATAGATAGGATATCTTCTTTAATATTGTAACTGTAATTTTTGCTTGATAATCGTTTTGCTATATGTAATTTTACTATGTTAAAATTAAAAACATCCTTTTTGAAAAATAAATAAATAAAAGGGGAAGTGCTGTGGATGATTGATTAATAAACAAAACACTGACTGGCCAGTAGCCAGGCAGGAAGTATAGGTGGGACAAGAAGAAAGGAGAATTCTGGAAAGGGGAAGGCTGAGTAAGAGAGATGCTGCCAGCCGCTGCCATGAAAAGTGAGATGAAAGATACCGGTAAGTCCCAAGCCACATGGCAAGGTATAGATTAATAAAAATTGGTTAATTTAAGAAAGAAGAACTAGATAGCAAAATGTCTGCCACAGCCATACAGTTTGTAAGCAATATAAGTCTGTTTACTTGTTTGGGTCTGAGCAGCTGTAGGAATGGCAGGTGAGAGAGATTTGTCCTGACCATGGGCCAGGCAGGAAAACTGCAACTACATACATCATTATTAGAAATGTTTATTTATTCATTTGACTTTTTGCACCATCTCAATTCTAAGCTCTGCTAAAGTTGAAGCTTTTTAAACATGTGTGTCATTAACCTTGTTAATTATCACCTAAACTGTTAACTATAATATTTTATGTACCCACAGTGTATTTATTGAACATATTATAAAGACTCTTTAATGTGATAGAGCACAGTGGCATATTGCAGGCTTAAATACAGCTTACTCTCTTATTCTATTGGCTGATGTTAGAAGATATTTAATATCTTTGACTCTGATTTTCTCAATATACAAAATGAAGGTTTGTATAGATCCCTTTAAGGCTCTATTTAGTAAAGTAGTAAAGATTCAAAAATATATGGCCAAACCACCTGTTTCCAATTCATAGAAATTGCTTGATAATATACCTTATTATTAACATTTTCCTTAACAATGATGAGATGTTTATAGAGAAAGAGTATATAGTAATCACACTTCCAGAATTTAGTCAGGCAGCAGAATCTGTGCACAGGTGTAAGTCAGGAAGACTTCTGCAGGTGCAATTTATGTGACCTTGAGAATACACTGATCTGAGACATCTACTGAAAATGCAGTGCAAAACTAATCCCCAGTACAGATCTAAATGTGTATGTAAATGTATGCATTATATAGAGATACCTATGTGTATGGATGACACACACATACACACACACACACACACACACACACACACACACACACACACACACACACACACACACACACACACACCTTGAAAGTCCAGGCAGACTATTTTGAGTAAAGAAGGGGGCAAGGGAGAATATGGAGGAGGAGGTGAAGGAAGATAGTGAAGGAGTAAATAAGAGCATGGTAAAACAACTTGTCTATATGAACATCTCATAATTAAACGTATGGCTTTATCTACAAACTTAAATGTTTTTTGTTTTTGTTTTTGTTTTGTTTTTTGGCATTTAACATTTATCATTTACCAAAGCTTGTTAATGGTTTATTCAAGGTGTGTGTGTGTGTGTGTGTGTGTGTGTGTGTGTGTGTGTGTTATTTTTCGCTCACATATTACATCCCTTGACATTAATTCCCCTTCCTCCTCCCCTCCCAGTTCAACCCCCCCCCTCCTTCCTTTTCCCTTCAGAAAAGGGCAGGACTCCTAGGGATATCAATCAAACATGGAATATTAAGTTGCAATCAGTGTAACACTCTCTCTCATATTAAGGCTGGACAAGGCAACCAGATGGGAGGAAATGGATCCTAAAAGCAGGCAAAAGAGTCAAGGACAGCCCCCAGTCCCACTATTAGGAGTTCCATGAGAACACCTAGATCAGACCCACCCAAGCTCCCTGATTGTTGGTTATATTTCTGTGAGCCTCTATGAGCCAGGTGAGTTGATTCTCTGGTTTTTCTTGTGGTGTCCTTGACCCCTCTGGCTCCTTCCTCCTGATCTTCTGAAGGATTCCCTGAGCTCTGCCTAATGATTGGCTGTGGTCTCTGTCTCTGTTTCCTTCAGTTGCTGAATGAAGTAAGTACATACCATGTTTCTCTGTTTTTTGGGTCTCGGTTACCTCTCACAGGATGATTATTTATTTATTTGTAATTTATCTATTTATTTTTAGTGATTGATTTGGGAGGGCACAGACCATTTTGAGTGGTGCCACCCTTGGGACAGGAGATCCTGGATATACTGAACAGACTGAGCAAGCCATATGGAGCAAGGCAGTAAACAGTGTTCCTCCATGCTCACTGTTTCAATTTCTACTTCCAGGTCCCTGCCTGTTTGAGTTCCTGCCCTGATTTCCCTCAGTTAAGGACTGTGCTGTGGAAATGTAAGGTGAAATAAACCCTTTCGACTGAAAGTTGCTTTTATCATGGTATTTTATTAGAGCAAAAGAAGCCCTAGAAAGATCTTAAAGAAGGGCAATGGTAAAAGAGAAATAATGTAAAGGAGAATAATGGGGAGAGAGATTTATATGGGAAAGTAAGGCAGGGGAGGGAGTGGGAGAACGAGAGAATATTTGAACAAGTAATATAGAAGCTTATTATTATCTTATATACATATATGTTTTGTATGTACACACATACATACATGCATAAATACACATATACAAGTTTAATCAGAAGCCGGGTGGTGGTGGCGCACGCCTTTAATCCCAGCACTCGGGAGGCAGAGCCAGGCGGATGTCTGTGAGTTCAAGGCCAGCCTGGGCTACCAAGTGAGTTCCAGGAAAGGCACAAAGCTATACAGAGAAACCCTGTCTCGAAAAAAAACAAGTTTAATCAGACTTCTCCTATACAGCAGGTAATGCTCTTCCCAGAAGTCATAGGTTGCCAAATGAAAAACCCAGTGCTAGGTATGGGGTATTTCCCCTTGAGTTGTTGGTTGTAAGGTTCCAGAGATGGCAAAACAATACAGGCTATTGGCATAGTTCATGGTTGCCACCAGGACTTGGTGTTAAGGCCCTGTTACTGAAGATAACACATTTTGGTTATAGGACATAAGGAAATCAAGTTGATATTGACCATAAAGTATCCACCCTGCTGGCTAGTTTTAATAGTACTGGAAGGTGCTATGCAGCCTACTGGGGAATGGTGGTGATGATGAGGAGCCAACAACAGTCTTAATTAGCTCTAAATTCTGTGTACCTTAGTGATGATGGGCTGCACATGGGTTAAAAAAAAGGCACAGATGTTATGGGTGTAGTCAATTGCTATTTGATGATATTTAATGTCTGCTCCAAGAAGGAAAAAACATGCTTGGTCTGTAATTCTAGCCCAGAAACCATGGTTGGAGAGCTTACAAGCTTATAAGCCTCAGGAGCTAACCCACTACTATTACTTTGCTTATTTGGACGTAGCTTTAGAATGCCCTCTATCCTTACATATTAGTGCAACTTCAGAACTCATCAGAGATGTTTATTTGTATAGTGAGCAGAGGTTAATGCAGAAACTCATAACTGGGCAAAGTCCAGAGATCAAGTATCTGTGGAGTGCTCAGCCATACATGGGACATTAATACCACAACTTCACCTCCATTGATCAGGGATCATTACTGAAGAAATGTCAGAAAGACTGTAAGAGTGAGAGGTTAAAGAAGACTGAGCTAAACCAGTGTCTTCTATGTGACAGGACCACTGAACTCATGAATTTATAGCAGCTATGGTTTCCTACACAAGACCTGTACAAGACCTAGCCAGTTAATGTTCCAGCATGGATTAGATAGAGGTTCTCAAGCTTCTACCACTCACTGAGGAGAACATGTATAGAGCACATAATGGACTGGTAGTTTTTTTTAAAAAAAAATAAAGTGAGGGGCCATGAAGTTGAGAGTGTGTGGAGAGGAGTGGAGTGGATCTAGGGGAAGGGCTAAATATGTTCAAAATATATTTTATAAATGTATGAAATTTCAAAGAAAAATAACAATATTGCATTTAATGTTTTTCCCACATAAAATCCCAGAGACATGCATCTGGATTTAGGTTCCCCAAATTCTTCATGATGAATTGAATTAAAAATTAAAGGACGGATACACACAGAAATCTAATGTCTCTTATTCCACAAATATATTATCTATTTTTCTAATGATTAAAAGGCTATAATGATACTAATAAGACTTTATTTTCATTATGTAACTAACATTTTTTCCCAGCATTATAAACACTTATAGTGTGGACATAGCTCATGCACAAAAATCTTATTTTCTCGATTCTGTACCTTAATTCAGTTCAGAAAGTAGATTTCTTCAGCAGGAAAGTAAGTTATAGAAAATGCAGTCTTCAAAGTAAAAACAAGGAAGGTTACATAAAATTACCGTGAGATACGCCAAATAATAAGTGGAGTCAATAGGTTGAGTATGCACATGGATAAGTGTACATATTTAATCAAGATAATTAAGCTGGAAGTTGAGAGAGAACTGGGCAGAATGGGAGGTGTAAGAAGGAGAAGTAGGTATGGGTAGGAATAATTTAACCATACTACTCACATATGAAATTCTTAAATAATAACAAAAATATAAATATTATAAAGCCCAATTTTTGTGCTGTCTATATTCTTGGATGTGTGTTCCAGTGGAGCATGTTGATGTACCAAGTACTTAAGAAGTGTGAAAACAAAAGAGGACACAGATAGGTCGGGAAGTGGGGAGTGTAACTGGGAGTTGTGAAAGGGGCTGAATATGATCAAACCACAGAGTAAAAATTGCAAAAAAGACTTATAAAATTTATCATGTAAAAATATGATTTTACCTCGTTAGCTAATTAATTAATTTTATTGTACTCCAGACTGAATCTAGAACCTTCTATGAGCTAGGCAAATGCTCTACCTACCATAGAGCTATATTCACAGTCCTTTTTCTTTTCTAAAAATCCCTTTATTGTGAGACAGCGTTGTACTAAGGAGCCATGGAGGGTGGTCATGAATTTAGGATTTGTCTGCTTCAGCCCCATAAGCAATTGGGATTATAGGCTCAAATTATCCTTCTTGAACCAAATTTAGAATTACTTTTTATTTTTGGATTTTTTCTATTCTTGAAAAATAGAAATTATTTTTTTCTATTTTTGAAAAATAGAAAGTAAAATTATACCCCATTCCCTTTCCCTTCCTCCTTCCAAACCCTCTTATATGCATACCCTCCTTGATATTTTGCAAATTCATGAAATTTTTTAAGACAATTATTGGGCTTCCAAAGAAATGTGTGTCTTTACAAATAACACTATCTCTCACTTCATTTAGAATTTGATTCTAGAATACATTTGACCAAACTGAGATGCACTGAGATGCTCTCCACAACAGCTGATACTGACTAGAAGCCAACTTAATTGTATTTAGTTAGGGTTTATAAGAAACTTGGATTTTCAGATGTGGTGAGGGCTATTAGGACTGGATGGGGAAGGATTGGGAATTATATATACTGATTTTGAAAAAAAAATTAGGACAGGGCAGAATCTACATGAAATATTTATGCGTCAACATGTAGACAAATTGTGCAAACACTTAGGGATCAACACAGTGTGAAGTGGTGTCCAGATGACATCTTGTACTGGAAAAATTTGTTTATTTAATATGTAAATGCTGCAAAGCTTTGAGAAAGCAGCAGAGAAAGCCAAGTCCAGGACTGTTGCATTCCTCTTTAATAGTTGTATTTGTCAATCAGAGGAAAATGCCGGGCTGTGACTTTAAAGAGAGCAAATTTAGTCACTGCTCCTTGTTATGGGTTGAAGCTAAGGGAGTATAAATGACAAGATCTAATACAGAGTCCAGAAACAGCCCTGAAACCTGGCAGCCTTGTTAGTCACAATGTCTCCCCAGCTGACTCTTAGGGAGGATCTATGAACAGGACACATTTCTTTTTTAATCAGCTTCACTTTCTAATCCTCTCTTGTAAGCTTCTGAAAGGCAAGGATTTAACATAATGTGAGCTTTACAAACCTTCTCAAGACAAGAGAGGGCACATGCCGGCCAGTGAGTTAGTTGTTGGATGGCTGGATATGGAAACAGAACAAGTAGCACAGGAGAAATGCACCAAACTGGTAGTTGTCCTTGTAAATAATGTTCTTCAATTACAGTGGGGTGGGAAGGATACACCAGGAGTTAGAGTTGGAAAACAGGTCTGCAAGACATTCAAGCTATGACCTTCAATTCTAAATGCTACCAAGGTGCAGGGCATGGAGCTGCCTTATCTACCATGATTACCATTCTTATTTTGTTTGTTTTGTTTTTTCAAGACAGGGTTTCTCTGTGTAGCCCTGGCTGTCCTGGAACTCACTCTTTAGACCAGGCTGGCCTTCAACTCACAGAGTACCTCTGGTTCTGTTTCCTGAGTGCTAGGATTTAAGGCATGCACCACCATCCGCTGACTCTACTACATTCTTCTTGCCAGAGGAAGTTATAAAAGACAAAAAGAAAGAAAATAACTCACATTCACTGAATATAGGAAAATGTTTTATTGTATTTAAGATTATTCACAAATTTGGACATAATATCCCTTGTAAAATCCTATGCTGTTCCATTATATGAATATTATTTCTTTATGTTGTCAACATTATCAATTGACTTGGCAACCTTTAGACTTACTTTGATAGTATCCTGTTTTTATCTCTGCCATACCTTATTTTACACTACAGAAATGATTAACTGATTTCTTCTTTTACCTACTAGGCTGGAAAATCTTTGTGGATTAAGACTGTATCTTTATGCCAAGCACAGAATAAATAAAACAGACAGCATTTAATCAGTGCTTGTTGGTTTGAATTAAACATGTAAATACATCTTTTGTCATTATTCAGATGCCTGGAATTATACTCTAAAAATGAACACTTTTATTATTTATTTGCTATCTAAACACAGTAAATATTTAAAAATACTTCAAAATTCTTTCTGTAAATTTTACATATTATTTTCCATTGTAAAAAAAGCTGTTGCTTATTATTTCCTCATATAGAGATTACTTGACATATAGCAGGTTTTTAACAAATCAGATGTAAGCATATATATATATATACATATATATATATGTATATATATATATGAGAGAGGAAAAGAGGAGGGAGTTATTATTGTATTTTTACTAAAAGCACTCCATCACAGAATGTAGCAATTCATTAGTAGGAGAACAAGGAAAGGAGATGCTGAAAAGTCAGCTATCTAGTCTTAAGTCATCTGTTTGCAGGAGGCAACTGTCCTTCATTCCTGAAGACTCCAAAGACAGGAGTATTTTCGTAGAGAACACTCTAAAATGGTTTTAATTCTTTGTTTTGGAGTATCCCAATTGTATACACAAGGTTAAGTGTAGTTCAGAGTCTTCCTGTGATCCTAAACTTAACTCCCCTTCTAAGAAGGTTCTCATTTCATTGCATTTGCTCTGAGGTACTGCTTTCTTTTCTGTCTCTTCTCCATTCCTCACTCTTCTCTTATTTTCAGACATTTGCCTGGACACATTCACTCATCCTTTCCTGAGCCATTTGAAAGTGAGTTATTAAAAACTTTCTCATGCCAGACCATTCAACTTAAAATAAGATCTAAGTTCCTTACTATTTACATAAGATTTAAAGGAATTGGCTGTTCACTGCTCCCGTCACAGCTGGATTTCACTAAATCTGCTCTTGGCACTGTGACATGCTTGCTGTTCCTCTATACTTGCTACTTTACCATCCTGGCACACGTTTTCTCCTCAGTACCCTTGGCTCTTTTCTATATCTCATTGAGGTTTCTTCCCTAACTTCTTGCTGGGGACCATCCTCAGCAGTTTCAGGGGTCTGAAGGATGGGATACCTGGAAGGCATAGTAACAACTCAAAGACAGTGCTCGAGCAAGCTGACAGGTCACTTTGGGCTTCTGCAGTTGCTAAGTAGCTTCTGTTACAGCTTCTGCTTTTGCCTTGGTAACCTCAGTATTTTATTATCATGAACAAGGGGAAACAGAAAAGAAAGGGGGAAATCACCCAATATGGAGTATTCTCATGATTCCAAAGGTTATTCTTAGAAAATCACCAATATATTCTTCATCATCTTTGATTAAACACGGGAACTATCCCAAACTTAACACCAAAGCAAGCAAAATCTATTTTTATTAATGATTATACAATCTTCTGAGAACGTGACCCAGAGGCTAGCAACATGCAATTTCCCAAAACACATAAAAATAAGAACAGTGGTTAAGGTACCAGACAGTCATTTCCTTCTCACATAGCCTGCTCCAACCTCAAGACCCCTGCAACCATGTAAGTTCCTCCTCAGCCCTCTGCAAACACCAAGCCCTGTGACTGGTAGTCCACAATAACCTCAGACAAGGAATTTGCCCCTGCAAGTCAGAGGCTTTTGTCCTTCTTATCCCAACAATTCCAAGGAAGACCTGATCCAATTTTCAGAGCTTCCATGAAAGGAAGCTCATCTTTCCTGGCAGCTCTTTTCAATCTAAGAACCCAGTAAAACTTGCAGCAATCACTCCAACCATTGCCACATTGTCTCCACACTCCTTCAGGAGGAATCAAAATATCTGGATTAAAGCTGCCATCTCCCTTTCTTGGTGGAGGCCACTATATCCCTCCTATTCCAGGTTCCCACACTTCTAGTTTGTCATCCCATCAATATCTTACTCCACCCACAGTCTTCAGCCAATACTCTTTAGGGTCTCAAGTTTTACTCAATGTCCTTAGACTATCCTCAGAAACTGAATTATTCATCATGGCCAATTTGAGTCCAGTGTGTTGATACACATCATACCATGTACTATAGTTGACCACACATTTGGTACAGTTTATCCAAGTGTGAAAAGCTTCCCCAGGCTGCAGGTTCTTTCCCATGATCTGCATAACTACCTGAACCCCAGCCTGGGTGATCATCTCTGTATAATTTCCCGTAAATTTTACTTTCTCCCTTTCCTGTATCACAGAAATCACCATTGATCTAGGAACACAGAACATGAAGATCAGATAGAAGAAAAAGACCAACATTACAGGAAATAATTATATGGAGGAGAACATGACATGTGCATGTCATAAAGCATGACCTCAGGACGCATAGGCATTTCTGTCTTGGCCCTCTAGAGGCATGCTAAGCAGATCTGGAGGGGAATGCACAGAATGTTGATGGTCCACAATCTCAGGTCCTTCATCTCCAGTCTCTACTGGCAGCATGTCAGGTATCTTATATGCTGTCCCCGGCAACTTCTTTATCCAAAATAGCAGCCCATTGTATTTATTTATAACATTCAGGCACTTTCTATCTTCAGGCTATGTATTTCTCACCTATCACTTCACTGCAAATGTGTGATGCATGATGGAAAAAGCAGCAAGTCCACTCAGACACCACTGTGTTTCCAGTGCCCAGACCAGCATCTGGGCCACAGCTGGTTATTGCGAAATATCTGTTCAATTATAGGAAGGAGTCAATAGGTACATGGATTGTTTTGTTTTTTGATGGCAGTCCAGCTAACATTATTGAGAAAATATCTATATTTTGACCTTTTCCCTATGCTCTGTCTCAATACTCAGTACATGAATATATATTGAAGGTGTGAAATAATGAATAAACAAATGAGTGAGAAAAATAGCAGCAAACCACCCTGAATAACTGATTCTAGAGTCCTAGATCACCGATTCTCCTTCCATTATTTTTACCAAGCCCTTCTCCTCACCTATTCAATTACTCACTTCCACTCAACTTCAGGGATTCTTAAGTCTGGCTGAAGTCTGAGTTGAAAAAAATAATTTACTACTGAAAATAAAAGTTGGGTCAAACTTTTCTTTCCTTCAAGGCTATCAGATTCCTTCTATATAAGCTAAAATCTATTAAAAGTTGCTTAAAAAACAGCGATGTAGGATTTATACAACACAGGGCAACAGCAGGATAACCAAGAGAAGTTTCAGTGAGGTCCCTGAACTGATAGTGTAGCAGAAACCAGAGGCCTCGAATCAGACCAATGACTCTTTGCAATGAACACTTGCAAGTAAAGATATATGGACAAAGGGGTTTACTGTATGACTCACTATGTCACACTACAGCTTCCATGATGAGATTCCCCCCCCCCCTTTTTTTTCTTTTCTTTTTTCTCTTCAATTTTATTGGGGGCCAGGCTCCAAGGGCAGAGGACCGATTCACAAGGACAGGAAGTGATGGGGCTGTAGCAATAATAGCATGCAAAATATTTAAAAGCTAAACAATGTCATTAATGTCTGACAAATCAGCAATATAAATAATCTCTGAAACATTTAGATTTCATAGCTGAAAAAGAAATGAAAATTAATCAGTGAGCTCAGACTTGACCGTCACACTAGCTCGTTCCCAGTGAGAATTTGGAATGCCAAACAAGACAGGGAGAGAAGTCACCTAGAGCCCAGAACCAGTTCTTGATTCTTCCGACGTTTTCATCAGTCTCAGCACACTATCTGAGGTCTTAGATGTTGCTGTCAAATTTCTTTTTCCCTTCTACTAGGGCCACATTCTGTTCCCCGCCATGTTCCTAATTATAGAACTCAGAACATGGTTCCCTCTCAGCACCCCCTTCTATCTAAATTCATTCATGACTTCAAATGGCATAATATATTCAAAGTACGCCAAGCAATACTTTGGGAAGTGTTGCATTATTATTATTGCCTTCTCTTCCTTTCCCAGGACTGCATAAGAGATAATATTGTCACTAGAAAGAATCTACATAAAAATGGGCATAGGTTTTTAATATTATCATTATGATAATTCCAAGCCTCCAAGTCAAATGGAGAAGGAGATGCCGAAAATAGAACATGAAAATAGAAAACTCCAGCTTTGTCCCACATCCCCACAGTCTGCTTCTTGAAACGCAACATTGATGGTTCAATGAATAAGAACAATTATTCATCAAACAGAAATCTAAGAGGCATTCAATGCCTTGGACTTCTTCAGCACTCCACTGTTAGTTGATCAACACACAAAAAAATGTCACTTTAATTCTCCTCTACTTCTGTGTGCAAACTGTTGCTTTCTTGATTTAGAATTTCATCCCTTTAAACTATTTAACCTTCTCTCTTCTTAGATTAACTCCTCCAAGACTTTAAAACTGCCAGTTATTTTCAAAACAATGTTTCATTTTTCTCCACAGCAATAGATTCACATTGACTGGAGCATTCACTTAAAAAGAAATCCTTATCCCCTGTGCTCTTTTATGGTCTGGTCATAATCCTCCTACACAACCCCATTTCCCAGCATGCCTTCTCGGTTCGATATCCTGTATCCTAGTCACTGACTACAATGCACTCATCACAAATCTTCCCACACCTTGAACTTCTGCCTTTGTGTACATCACCAGTCAGTTGATGGAACCTTCCATCCCTCCTATTTCTTCCACTGCTACTACCTCTGATGTTCCCTTGCTTATTTGTTTCTATATTATCTCAGATACTATAAGGCAAACTCCCTTGCAGAGTGATATGCTCTCATTCAGTCATTGAATTCTGATGTGAAACTGAGAAATGTGTGTTTGATTTTCAGCCCCCTTTCTGGCACACAGATTTTTAACCCTAGGAATCTTTGGAGATGTAAGTGTCTTGTACATAATTGTGAGTTGGATGTTAGCTGGAATTGCCTAGGTAGCTTCAGGATGATAGGTGGCCATCCAAAGCCCACAGTTAGAGGGTTGGTGTTTTCAACCACTGACCTCAGAGGAATACAGTGGGGATGAAGGCCAAGTTGCTGACAGTGATTTTCTTTATCTTGCTTATTACTAATGTCTCTGTAAACCACCCACAGGCTATGTTCATGAAACACATTGCGTTTCCAGAGAATATCATGCCCAGCTAAAGCATTGGAACTCCATAACCCTCCCCATACCCTTTCTTCTTTTCCTCATCTCTTCCAACTGGGTTTCCTCTATAAACTTTGTAGCATTCTTTTTAACACATGGATAAGTATACACCAGTTGTTCTCTTAAATTATTTAAGTCAGTCTAGAAAATTAGCCAAAGCTAAAAAGGGAATACCTTGTTCAAAGCTGATTGGTCAAAGTAACTGTGATACAATAGTACTTCACTTGTCAGCTGAAGTGTAGGACCACATTGGGAGAAACATCCTTCAAACTGCAAGATCTTATGTTGTCATCTTAAGGTAGATAGTGTTGGTTGAATTGAATTATATGATACACATTTAGAATATACTAGAGAATTGTTTTGAGGTATATTTGAAGGTAGTCCTGATTGACTTGGCAGAATGAAAAAATAAGTTTCTTATTTCTATATATGATACTTGTAAAATCACCTAGAAATCATTGTTTCAAAATTTGTGAGTATCAAATAAATAAACCCTCCCTCTAAATAATTAGTTTTACTTCCTCCTTTTGGTCAAGCACTATCTATCTTCTAATACTCAGTATAAACACTACAGGGAGACATGAAAGAAGTAACATGTAAACCAATATCCACACCATCTTTTTCCAGGACTAATGAATGCACTACATTTTCCCACCTCTGTGACCATTCCATGTCCTTGGCATATAACAATGTTCTGTCCATGACAATGTGACATGAATATAACTGATGCTGTCTCCTTAAGAACTGTTCTGACAAACATAACCTTTGCGTGCTTTTATTAGTTGTTCTATTTCTTACTCCCTGGTAAATGAAATAATTCTAGCTTCACAAGATAGAAGATGTCGGAACCCCCAAGTGACAGATAAAACTTTCTGTCTCATCTCGCATCCACCTTGAACTATGTTTTGTGTGCTGTACTTTTATTTTATTAAATTATTGAAGTTGAAGAGTTATTTCATAGCAGTTAGCCTAGCCTGTTACAGATGCTTCAGCGGGCATGTCCCCCTCCTTCCCGCTCTCCACAATATGGATTTTTCAAGGTAAAGGGTCATGACTGGTTAAATTATTGCCTTCTTAGCCCGAAGTATGATTTCTGATACATATGGCATCTCAGAATTAATAACTGCAATTAGATTCTTTCCCAAATTCTCCATTATCATTTTCTCCTAGAGAGTACTTAAGTTCCCTTGTCTTTTATTTTTCCTTAATCATCTTGAATTACAAGGGAGATTGGTATAGTATATGTGACAGAATAGAAAAATACAATCTGACAGACTAGATATTTTCATTCTTGAAGCCTGGCTCTATGACTTACTAATGTATTAGTTTATCTTTGTGAATCTCAATTTCCTTGTATATAAGAGTAATAATTGTTATGATTATTAGAGATAAGCTCCATAAATAATGCAATAGTGCTTAGTAAATGCACTGTTCACCAACATGGTATCAGTAATTATTATTTTCACAACTATAGAGTGAAAATATACACTACTACATGAAAATATGGGGAAAACTTAGATCAGCCTACTTTGGTTGATACTTGAGCATGAGGAGCATGAGAGGGAAGTAGAGCCATCTCTGAGGTTGCTGACAGTGTCTACTGCTTTAGAACACTTGGGTAACAGACACATTGATGGAAGGAAGCTGATAGTAACTGAAAAACATTCCTTATACTCAAGGGCTTTTCCAAGAGTGCAGACCACTTGTAAGCAGCAGAGACTGACCCAACCACTGGGACACTGAAAACCTTCCAGTCAGAGACTCGGATATCATACCATCTCAGTAATAACAACAGGAATTCCCTAGTCACCTCTCAAAATTCTGCGGTATTATATTTATCATTTGTAAGTGGATATTTTACAGAAAAGTAACAGCAAATCTTGCCCTTGGTGGTAGGATTTGAAGCTAGAGTTTTCTCTGGAGAGATTTATTCAGAACAAATCTTTGAATCATTTCAAAGTAAACCAGGAAAATCCTCATGTATTTTCCCTCAGGAAATCACCTCTGTTCTAAGGGGAAGATCAGATGATATTCACCAGCCAATATTGACTTACTGAAGATGTTATCAAATTCTCTGTCATGCCTCATAATGATATGGGAAAATAAAGACACATTCTGCTTCAAAGTTCTCAACAGAGAATGTAGATTACATACTTCTGGCCTGAGTGTAAAAATTTGGGGCTGACCTGGAGTTGGCTTCAATGTATTGTCACAATCTATGCCCATGTACGCAGAGAATCATGAGTATTGGCTCATGTCCTGGAACATAGGCCTTACGTTTTAAAACAGATTTAGAGAAACCATAGTCTAACCACTAACCATAAAATGGTAACTAATAGCCACTTTATCATTTGCTTTTGTTGGGTAACTCTGGTGCTTGTCAAAGCCAGGACTCATTTATTATTTAATTTCCTTCCATAAAGGGAATGCTGCTGAACATTTTGAGATGAGCATTCCATAGACTTAAACTCATGACTATGAAAGAACCAAGGAGATAGAGACACAAGGGTAAAGAAAAAGCAATGTATAGAGTTTGTTTCTCTGATTGGTTTCTGCATAGTAGATGCCTTAGTCACTGAAGAGCTGAAAGTTACAAAAGCAAACAGTATAAAGTAAAAGTGAAGGAACTTGTGGGTCCCTGTCAATGGTTAGTCTTTGGTGGGCCAGTGTGAAAATTAGAGGATTTGAGTTTGGGAAGACTATGCATGACCTCTGCTACATCCAGAAACATCAGAACATTGAAGTATTAGGAAAAACTTCACTAACTCTTGGCCTTCCATTTTAAGAAATCAATTGAAGACAGTACAGTTTAATAGTTTAAATGGGAATTCAAACAGCAAGTTAACAATATATAGAGGGATAAGAGAATCACCCAAGAGGTCTGTGAACTTTGTTCCAAAAGGAACTTTCCTTCATCTTACAAAATGGGGGAAATGTAAGTATAAAAGATCCTCACGTTACCTACTACACATTAATGAAGCATACCTAAGATAGGTCAATTATCAGTATACTTAATTTGTTTAGGGATGTAGAATTAATTAACATAAAAAATAAACAAGAAATAAGTTCACAGATTTAAAGTGGCTCTGAGCAGTAAAAATGCCTAAGTGTATTTATTCAGATAAACACACATGCATAGGCACAAACACACACACATACATTTCACATTTTGAAAAAAAAAACTTTAAACTGAAAAGCTTTAAAGGAATGCCTAGGTATGGGGTATGGTGTCCTTTGCCATATCTAATTCTTACCACTATGACTTTAGGAATAACATGTTCTCCCAATAACCTGTTTAAAAATTGTGTGTGCATTTTATTTATATCTACAGTAGGTATTATATATTATTACATTTTCTATCTCAAATGGTAGACATTTACTCTAAGAAATTGTTCATGGGAATGAGTGACTGCTGTCCATCTGATAAAGAATATGAAGTTTAATCAATGCTCTCCTGATGCACTTATGCTGATTATTAAATCACTTGGTTCAAAATGGAAAATGATTAGTGATAATGATTAAATTGTACATTTACTAAAACAGCTAGAATTGAAAATTTTCAAAAGGTTCTGGAATGCAAAGATAATATGCTGTTACATCACAGATATCCAAGGGATGTATGACCTATACAGCTCTGAAAAGCAGGAGATACATATATCTCATTGAAATGGTTCCTAGGAAACTTGACATGAAGGCTTTACCCTAAGTATGTTGGGTAGTGGGGAGAAAAAAATCACATCAGTATATAACATGTTGAGATTGATAGTCCAACCTGAAAATATTGGTAGCATGAGCCTACCTAAAAACTTGAATAGAAAGAGAAAATCAAGTCTCAGCAGAATACATATGTGACTTTAAAGAACAGCAGCTTGATCTCCAATGAAATGCATAGTTAATGTAATAGTTAATAATGATCGTCAACTTGACAGACTTAGAATTACATAGAAGACAATATGCTATCATATCTCTAAGGAACTATCTAGGTTAGGTTAACTTCTATACTTGATTGCAAGGGACTGTTTCAGAATAGGTAAACTGAGGTGAGAAGACCTTCTCTGAAACTGGACAGCATCATTCCATTGGCTTGAATCTTGTACTGCATGTAAAAAGAAAAGCTAGCTAAAAACAAAATAAGCTTTCTTGGTCCTCTGACTGTTCAAGTAATGTGATCATTTGTCTCAAGTTCATATGGTCATCACTTCCCTGCTGTGATGCACTGCACCCTGGAACTGTGAGACAAAGTAAACCCTTCCTTCTTTTAGCTGCTTGGGTGGAGACATTTTATCACAAGTGGTACAACTGGTCCAGTTAAACTATCATTGCATGAACATTCAACTTGCATGTCTATGGCATGTAGGTGATGTTTCCCCAGCAATCACTGATGATTCTCATTGGACCGTTTGCAGCTCCATCTTGACATTCACTGCACAGCAGAACTTTCATTCTTTAGTTTATTCTTTTCACTTCACACAATCTGAGGGTCTCCACATATATTTATCTATCTCCACATATATTTGCTTCAAAAATTATGGAGAATACATCTGTCCAATGGCTGCACAGTGCTTTACCCAGGGCTCCAATAGTACTTTCCAGATACACACAGGGAGACTGCTTTCTTACACTCCAGCTTTGTCGTCCCAGAGTAAATTGGGCCTGTACACTCATTTTTACTCCATTCCTCTGGTTACCAGACAAGATTTCTGGAGCCTAGAAGAAATTAAAGTATTTCTAAATGTGATTATGTATAAAAATCTTTGGGAAATCAAAAGAAGTAAAGAAGTATTAAATGTGATACTAGTAAGGGGTAACTCAAGTTATACTGCATATTAGATGCTATGAACATAACCTAGTTTTAAAATTCTCCGAAGTAAGAAACCTTGAAATTGTTAAAATGTAACTTCATAAACCTCTACAATTCCAGCTACTATAAAAATAAAAATATATTCTCACCCTCTAAAATCTTAATTTAAGGGAACAGTTAAGCCCTCAGTGAGTATTTATAGATTTCATTGCCTTATGGTAGAGATTTGGTGGTAAATATTCAGGATTACAAGCTCTCAAGGAACTTACTAGTGTTTAATGTCATTCTTCTCCCTTAGCCACACTTTAAATATATTTTTATGATCCATCAAAGGAGCACTGTTCTAATATCAAATGATATATTCTGTGTGTCCAAATACAATATATTTGGCTCAACATCTCCCAGAGAAGAGCTGAATGTTTAAAGATCATTTCTCCCCCTTCTTTCACAGTTCCATCAATACTATACACCATACATTTAATCACACACTTAAAAAACATGTACTGAAGAGCTTACTCATAAAATATTAAAAAGAATATAAACCTAATAAAACTTCTAATTAGGTCTAATACGTCTTACTCCATTTAGCAAATCAGAGTATTCATTGCTTGAAATAAAATTTTATTTACCTTTAAATGACAATGGCCATTGATTTGTGTGAGCTGGAGTTCAACTCTACCTGTTTTAGGGGAAGCTCTGGTAGGAAACATCTGGATTAGACAGGCAATTCTCACTCCTTCTCTCTTCTTCCCACTTCCCATATTCCTGTCTGTTTTCTTTTACTTAATACTACCACTCACCTCACTTGCTCTTCTATAAATGACATTCAAATATAAAGGGTCAAAATGACAGTAGAAATTGACATGTAAGAACAGAGGCATCTCAATCCCTTTGATAATACTTCTTAATCCCCCATTGACCTTATCCTCATATATGCTAACTTACTTTTCTGGAGAAACATACTCACTTCTAAGACAAAACCATAAAAGTCCCTCCTGGAAATGAAGTCAGACATCTGCACAACAAAGTCAAATTAGTTTTATTCTGCTCATCACCACTCAACATCATGATGACATATCATGTGTTGGCTCACATATCTTCTGCTTTATATCATTTCATTTGCACAACCATTCTGTAAACTATGATTCTATTATGATCCTATGTTTATGCTTAAATAAATAGCATCTTGGAAAGGATAAGTAACTTATTTGAATTTACTATGTGGAGGAGCTATGATCCAAATCCTGGACTGCATGACTCTAAACTCAGGATTATTCTCACCTACATATAACACTATTAAAGGAAACAAAGTTATTACTGTAGAAGGAAATAGTCCATAGTCATTCTACATCTAGGTATTGAGATCCTAATGGAAATAGCCTGTCATTGTGCTCTAAGTGCCTAAAACTTAGTGGGGTTGTATGATTAGGACTGGTGGCTTGACAGATCAGAGAGATAGATGGAGTAAGACTGAGTGCGTTCCAACTCTTCACTGTTTGCTGTAGTCTTTGTGATGTGAATTTTATAATGCATTTGAAAGATACACCTTTGCTTTATCCTATTTAGATGGTAACATCCATTTTCCTAATGACACCAGTGTTTACCTGTCATGTATATTAATAGAGTTGCCAGTCTTCATTCTGGAAAAAAAGAACATATTTAAAACTATGAGGAAAACAGAATCCTCAATTATATATAATTCTCCTCATTAAATTGGCCTCAATTGCTTTATAAGGAGCTGTGGGGAAATAGAGCCAAGTGCTTCCCCTAAATAACTCTATGTAATCTATCATCTGCTTCTTGCCTCCCACCTCCCTCTCCATACATAGAAAGATAATCATGTATTTATGTAGTACTTTTTATAGCTCAACATGTTTTTCAAAGGGTGATTCATTTGGATGTGCTTTCTTGTGATTATCAACTTGGCATCATCTCCAAAGGCAAAACAGCAGCTAGCATATGTGCACCTTCCCAGGACAAATTGTACACCTGCTTTGTCTCAAAGTAAGAACTTACTGATTTTAGTACTAGGCTAAATTTTAAGGAACAGAAGTTGAGAGAGAGAGAGAGAGAGAGAGAGAGAGAGAGAGAGAGAGAGAGAGAGAGAGAGAAGAAACTTAAAGGATTCTTCCTTAAATGAAATAATTTATGTCTTCAAAGAAAATGTAGTATCATGGTTTTAAAGTACTTTCTTTCTTAGATACATTTCTTAATTTACCACTCAGAAGATTATTTTTATATCATTTACAAGGTTAGAACATAAATGGAATGGGACCTGTGACAATAGATCGTCTCTGTAAGTGAGACATCACAACTCATTACAAGAAGGAAAATATAAGGACTAACATTAAGTCAATTTTTATACTTAAAATTCTACATTTAAATATGCTTTCCAGGTAAGTTAAAGTAGGGAGACACTCAGTTTATTTACTTCTGGTAGTTCAAGAAGTCATTTCTTCTTGAACACTGTATGAGGAGGATTTATTTTTTCCTTGAGTCGAACCAAAAATTAAATAGAGAAGCCTCAGCCTGGAATCCCCAGTCCTGCATAAGAAACTTCCTGAATAAACTGGGATAAATTACTTAACCTTCTAAGGTAGCTTCTATTTAAGAGTTACTAACAAAATAGAAAACATATAATAGATTTGAAAAGAAAATAATTACACGTGTACATAGATAACAAAATGTGCCTGGGATTGTTAGGGACTCTGGATATTATTCAGCTCCAGTCCTTCTCCTCTGTTCTCCAACAAGCTCCTGATTTTTTTCTTTCTTTTGTTTCGTTTTTGGTTTTTCAAGACAGGGTTTCTCTATGTAGCCCTGGCTGTCCTGGAATTCACTGTGTAGATCAGGCTGGCCTCAAACTCAGAGATCTGCCTGGCTCTGCTTCTCAAGAACTAGGATTAGCCGGGCGTGGTGGCGCACGCCTTTAATCCCAGCACTTGGGAGGCAGAGGCAGGCGGATCTTTGTGAGTTCGAGGCCAGCCTGGGCTACCAAGTGAGCTTCAGGAAAGGCACAAAGCTACACAGAGAAACCCTGTCTCGAAAAAACCAAAAAAAAAAAAAAAAAAAAAAAAAAAGAACTAGGTTTAAAGATGTACATCACCATGCCCAGAAAGCTCCTGAATTCTTACAATAGCTCCTTTCTGACTGTACTATAGAGTTTCCCACTATATCTACATACCCTTAAACAAGATCTTATTTATTGACTCATTTAAGCTTACATACATGTAATCAAACAGAAGACTTGTTTCTTCAAATTGATTTTTATACTGAATTTTATGCATCACATTTATTCCTGTAGTTTCACTTAACCGATCTTCAGTGATAATTCTTATTGTATAACATTCTGTTATGTTATAATGAGTCAATTTACCAGCTCACTACTATAATCATTTGTAGATTCTTTCCTTAATATGTTTGTTTCACAAGCAATGCATCTATCAATATTCTTGTCTAAGTCTTCTAATGTATGTGATACATGTATAAGATTTCTTTTGTATATGTGTATGTATGTGTACTCATGCATATATGTATATTCATGTATGTATGTGAATGTACATGGATCTCTGTATTTGTACGTGTGTGTGTGTGTGTGTGTGAGAGAGAGAGAGAGAGAGAGAGAGAGAGAGAGAGAGAGAGAGAGAGAGAGAGAGAGAGACTAGGAACCAACTTCCAGTGACATTTCTCACATCTGCTGCCTCAATAGTGAGATGGAGTCTCTCATTGGCCTGGACATTGCTGGTTAGGCTAGGCTGATTAGCCAGTGAGTCCCAGGGATCTGCCTGTCTTTGTCTTTCTGGTACTGGCATTATAAGTATGTGCCACCATACTTAGATCAGCTTTTCTTAGATTCTGGGAATGCAACTCAAGTCTTCATGCTTGCTTAGCAAGCATTTTACTGATTGAGTTTCTCTCCAGCCTACTGTGAAAATTCTTACAGCTGTTTATGAGTTTAAAGGCTATACATATCTTCCTTCCCTCAAATTGGCCCTCTGGATATCGGGTACTCATATTGGGTTCCTCACAATCTTTGATTGCTGGGGGATGTCTTTCTGTACTCTGTGTATATATATATATATATATATATATATATATATATATATATATATATATTATATATATTGTTCCCATTGGTTAATAAATAAGCTGCTTTGGCCTATGACAAGGCAGCTTAGAGGCAGGCAGAAAATAAAGAAGAGAGACAGGAAAGAGAAAGGCAGAGTCTTGGGAAATGCCAGCCTGCCTCCCAAGGAACAACATGCCAGCAGACCAGTAAAGCAATGGAACACGTGGCAAAACATAGATTAATAGAATTGGGTTAATTTAATATATAAGAGCTAGCTAGCAAAAGGCCTGCCATAGGCCATACAGTTTCTAAATAATATTAAGCCTCCGAATAATTATTTTATAAATGGTGGTAGGGCCAGGTAGGACCAGAGAAACTTTCTGGCTACATTGGATTACATTCAACATTCATGCAGCAGTCAACAAAAATCATCCTGCAAACACCTATGAATTTGCTTTTTACTTGATAATATATCATTGCTTTCCATAGTAGTAATATCAGCTTAACTGTGACTATTACTGCCAGTTTGTGTTGCTCTATAGTTCATTGAAGAGTTGGGTATTTTAATTTTTTCAAATCAGTGGATAAGATACCATATCATTTCATGGTCACACTAAGATGAATTTGTCTTATTTCTAATTAAGTTGAATATAGTTTGCACGCTTGTTGCCCACTAAAATTGCTTCATCTTTAATGCTTAGCAAAATATTTCACATACCCTATTAAAGCAATGATAATAGTTATGAATTCACATGAAATACACAGCTGAAGACTTGGTACAGAGCTGGTATTTGATTCATTTAAAACCCAACCTTAGTTCCAACATCCTCTTAATTAATCACTATGTGATAGAATAAGGAACAGTAATGTCTTCTTACTTAAAACAAAACATTAATTTTCATAGAAATAAATCGTCCTTGAGAGCATGTGCAGACACACACAAACAGAAAAAGTAAATATTCAACTCACTGAGGGAATCTTTGGAGGAAGCCAGGATTAAATTGCCCTGTAACATTTATGTTTTGCATTGGAGTTTTACAAGAAGAAAGAGCTTAACCTTAAACAAACAAGAACTTGCAGATGAAAAATGCATTCAAATAGAAATGTGAGAACTTTTTTGTAGTAGTAATCTTTATTGGAAAGGTCTGATGTGAAATTTACCACAACAATATCCTTTAAACCTGAGAGAACAATGAAAATCCAATTTTATGTTAAGATTTAAAGCTAGTAAGTTCATGGTTTACTAAAAAATCTACCAGTGATATACAAATTATATTCTGTAAGTGTAGTAACTACTTTTTATAACAGCTAATAAACAGAAAAATAAGCTTCTAAGAAGTCAGTGGGGTCTCTTTTATCAGTTCTAGAAGTTTTTGGAGTGATTCCAAGTATGAGTTAGTTTTAAGACTATGAAGCAAAATGTAAAAATTGGCAGTGGTCATCTCTACTCTGAGGAATTATTTTTAAGATAAGAAAAATATATGCTTTAGATATGCATATATTCTTCATTGCCTCAAGAATACTAGTTGATAATTATAAGGAATGATTTATGCATTTTATTTTGTCTTCAAAAAATTTATGCATTTTTATTTTGTCTTCAAATATATATTAAATGGCTGATAGGCAAGCACATTCTAAGCCCTGAAGCATGCTAAGTTTTAAGAGAAAAAATAGGTAAAACAAACTAAAAAGGAATGCTTTCATGCTTCTTATATATGTCATAAATTATGCACTGATAAAAGTGATCTTTTAGAATGTTTATATTAGCCATGTGTGTGCTGCTCTAATTCCTTGCTGTGGAGCCTTTCCATTGCATCAGGGCTTTTAGCAGCATTGGCTTCTGTTTTCTCCGTGCCAAACACAATGACACCCTCTTTCCCTCAGAACATCACCAGACACTGTCAAATTTTCAAAGTTTTACTCAGTTGAGAGATAGTGAGATAGAGAACATAGCAGTGCTTAATCAACGGTAAAATGAAAAACATTTAGAACTGACACCAGGCTTTGTCCACTGATTGTTTCTGCATTTATTCAACTAGATGTAGAATAGAGGATATACAATAAATAGAAATACTGTAATAGATTTTTTATTAATTTCATTAATAGATATTATACTACACTCATGGATTGACATGTGGATTATCAAGCATTAAATTGAGTGTAAGTTTGAAACACTAAAATACCTCATGTCTAGATTTAGTGTTGGTGCAATTTATGGTTCAGTCACATAAAAGTTGGATATCTTCTGCTGTGCTAGCACAGAGTCCCTACAATTTTATCTAAAACTCAGTTTCTTCCTGTATTAAAAGAAGGATGAGCTGGGCTGTGGTGGTGCACGCCTTTAATCCCAGCACTGGGAGGCAGAGGCAGGCGGATCTTTGTGAGTTTGAGGCCAGCCTGGTCTACAGAGCGAGATCCAGGAAAGGCGCAAAGCTACACAGAGAAACCATGTCTCAAAAAACAAAAACAAAACAAAACAAAAACAAAAAAAAGGATGAGTCCTTGCTTCTCAATTGTGGTTGGATATTCAAGTATTAATTTCCACTAACTGTAAATTTAACTGTAAATTTCCATTTAAAGTTTTCTCATGCTATCACATCAAATACTAAAGTTTTTTGCCTTTATTTTTGAAGAAGAAATGATGTTCTGTTAACCACTGTTTCCTAAGTTCTGAATTCTTTATTTTACCTATAGTGATTATTTATTTATTTATCAATTAAATGGCTTATTTTGGAAATTTATCTTTTCAAGCATATGGAATTATTTCTTTATATACTTATCCCTATCTCCATCACTCTTGATCTCACTCATCTATTACCAATATAATCAGAAGCCCTGATGACATCAAGATGAGACCAGTTTCTCATCATTTTATAACTTCTTTACTTACTCTAATCCTTTCCATAGATACTCAATCGTGAATGCGTACTTTGGTTTCTTTTTCCATTATTGTGATATAATACCTTGGCAAAAGCAACTATAGGAAGGAATAGTTTATTTTTGCTCACAATTCAATGTACAGTCTATCATGGTTGACAGGGCCAGGTATCAAAGTCAAGAAGTCAGCTCATTTTCTCTTTTTCATATAGTCTAATGTACCAACCTGGAGACTCACAGTGGGCAAATCTTCACATTTCAGTTTACGTAATTAAGATGGTCTCCTTCAAGAATGCCCAGAGGACAGTCTTCACGTAAGTCCAAATCATGTAAAGTTGAGAGCTGAGATTAACCATAAAAAAATGGGGTTCCTAAAACAGGATGAAATCTCCCATCAGAATATTAAGAAGGAATAGTTGGATGCAAATATCTCTAGGAAGCACTGTTGGCCCACTTGAAAATTAGACTCTATTATGTATACTTCACAAAATCTTTGAACTTAATAAATAGAATCTCTTTCAAACTATTATCTTCATGAAAATGCAAGCACTTATTTTGCTTAAATGTGTAATCTGGCAAAATTAAGTGATACCAAATTTATCCACAATAACCAAGAAATAATGGACTCTTCCTCCAGTGTTTTACCAAGGAGAAAACTACTGACATGGAACCCTTGGCATACTGCCATTTGATCAGTCAATTACTGTTATCAACAATTCTTATGTCAGGTTGAAGGATGTCCAAGGTAGAGGAATGCAGCAGATAGGGAAGCAATGGGAACCTTAAGACCCACTCTGAGCCAAGTGGTGCTTTTAATCCCAACACTTGGGAGTCAGAGGCAGACAGATCTCTGTGAGTTTGAGGCCAGCCTGGGCAAAGAGTGAGTTCTAGGAAAGGCACAAAGCTACACAGAGAAACCCTGTCTCAAAAAAAAAAATAATTAATAATAATAATAATAATAATAATAATGATGATGATGATGATGATGATAAAGACCCACTATGCCCTGCATGCTGCTCTTAGCACTATAGTAATACAGTAATCCTGAAGGACCAAAGCTAATGCAGCTAAAAGCTATTTGTGAAGCTTATGAGGGAGGTTATGGTTTGAAGGAGTTGAGTGGAAACTTAACCCTTCCATTTAGTAAGCATGCATATCTGGAGAAAGTGACTCTCAGAAGCTCACTTTCTTCTTCTGGGAAATGGTATGACAAACACACCTTGATGACATGGCTGAAGTTAATGAAAGATAAAATTCATAAAAAAGGGGTATAATAAATCTCATCAGAGCAAACAAAAAGAGCAAGGATACCTCCAGCTATTCAGGTAGATTTAACAAAATATTTTACTACATTGGTTTACCACAGGAAACCAATAGGAGAGGGGATAGGACAGAAATGCTAGGCTAGTGGTGCATGTAGGAGAATATGATTAAAGTCCACCATATACATGTAAAAAACCTGCTATTAATTAACCCAGTATAATTCATAACAGAAATAGAGTAGGACAATAAAAATAAAATCTTAGACCAAAACATTTCTTTCTATACAACACAAATTTATTTTTCACATTTTGGGAGAGTAGGAAGTTCAAGATTAAGTTGCAAGCTTGGGTGGATTCTATTGAGGGTCATCTTTTAAGCTGTAGACTGTCAATTACCAGTGAGTCCTCACTTGCTTAAAATGACTATGTAATTCTCTTAGACCTCTTTTACAAAGGCACAATTGTTTTGCAGGAGAACCCTACGTTTATGACCCAATATATTCCTTAAAGACCCTACTCTGGAGTTAACATTTCCTTTTAGGAATTAGGTGGGAGGTGGAGGGAAATACAGTATTCTTAAGACTATAGAAAACTGTACAGGTTTGCATGTCTTCTGACTTGGGAGATCTTATTTATCTCTTGCTTCTCTTTTTCCAATTTTGAGGAAATTTTCTTCAGATTATGAGAACATCTGGAAGTCTACCTCCATTCTTCTACTTCTGTCTGAGGGAGAAATGAAGGAAAGAAATATGATAGTAGATAGGATACTAAAAAAAGAAAAAGATAACAGAACAGAACAGAAATAGGGGAGAGGAAGAGGAGCCAGGAGAGAAAGGGAGTGAGGGGGAAAAATGGTTGAAGAGGATTGGCTGTAGGCTGAAATCTCATAACTTAGGAAACAGTGTGTGGAAATATGAAATCTGTTTCATAAGAAAAATATTTTTTCCTAAAAATAGGTTTACCTATCTTGAATAATCAGGAGACTTAAACATTAGACACAATATGAAGTTCGTACAGCCATTTGCAACCTCCAGAGTATGAGTCAGCAGCAGCTCACCCGAGCTCACTGCCCCTCCTTTTTTTCTAGCTACTTATGAAATTTCACATTCTAGGAAAAGAACAGAGAACTGATTACAGGATGAAGGCATGAGAAACTGATTCTAATATTTCATTTAAGAAAGCAGGGTATTTGTGGATGATGGTCTCTGTCATTTAAACCTCTAAAGTGAATAAAGGGTTTGGTGGGTTTTAGTTACTAATTCACACTTTAAAATCATAAAAGAGGACAGTGCACTCTGTGGGGAAATTATCAATAGCAAGAAAAATTATTTAGAAGCTTTTAAGTATTGAATGCTACTTAAAATCCATGCCACTTTGAACTTTCAAATGTTACTGTCTCAGTTACTGGTCTAGTTGTGGTGACAAAATCCTTAATAAGCACAGCTTATTATTTTTGGTCAGTTTAAAAATATAGTTGCACATTTTACAATGATTAAAAGGTAGGAATCTGACAAGAAATGCAGGCAAGGTCAGATCATGAGTGATATATAGAAGAGTCTAAGATGATTCTGAACGAATGTTCCCATAGTGTGGATGTCTGTGAACTTTCTAAATTCATGTTAAAAATCTAATAACTAATGACATGATGTTAGGAGGTACAGCCTTGGAAGATAATTAGTCATGAGTGTAGAGACCTCATGGATAGGGTGATTGCCCTTATGACAAGAGGGCTGCCCTTCCTCTTCCTGTTTACATTCTACTACCAGAGCCCAAAACATGAAAGTGGGTCCCTTCATTAGGGTTACTATTGCTGTGATGAAACACCATGACCAAAAGCAACTTGGGGAGGGGAGGGTCTATTTGGCTTATATTTGCACATCACTGTTCATCATCAAAGGAAGTCAGGACAGCAACTCGAACAGGTCAGGAATCTGGAAGCAGGAGTGTGGTGATATTGTGTCTCCAAATATATTATTCACCCTAATAAACTTACCTGGGGTCAGAGAACAGAAAAGCCACTAGATAGACATAGAGGCCAGAATATGGTGGCACACACACCTTTAATCCTTGGGAGGCAGAGATACATCTGAATCTCTGTGAGTTCAAGACTACACTGGAAACCACCAGGCATGGTGACCCACAACTTTAATCTCTGGAATTGATGGCAGGAGGCAGAAAGGTATATAAGGCATAAGGACCAGGAACTAAGCCTTTTAAGCTTTTAGGCTTTTAGCAGCAATTCAGCTGAGATCCATTCGGGTGAGGATTCAGAAGCTTCCAGTTTGAGGAATCAGGATCGCATGAGAAGTTGGCAAGGTGAGGTTAGTTGTGGCTTGTTCTGTCTCTCTGATCTTTTAGCGTTCACCCAAATACCTGGCTCTGGGTTATTTATTTTTTTATTTATTCTTAATAAGACCTTTTAAGACTCATGATACATAGGAGCTAAAGCAGAAGCCATGGAGGAATGCTGCTTACTGGCTTAATTCCATGACTCGCATTTTTTTTTAGAAGCCAGGATCACTAGCCCAGTCAATGGCCTGATCCCTCTGCCATCAATCACTAATTAATAAAATATTTTACAGGCCGGCCCACAACCAATCTTATGACTCTTGTGGAGGTAATTACTTAACTGAGATTCTCTTGTCTCAAATGACTTTAGCTTGTGTCAAGTTGGCATAAAACTATCCAGCACAGTGAGTAACTGCAAGCTAGAAAGAGAATCCTGATGAGAAGGTAGATTGGTGCTAGAATTGTTCATCCTCAAAACTGTGAGATGTATTTCTATGGTTTGAGCTACTCAGTCTCAGGCAATTTTGTTAGAGGAACCCAATGTGTGCCGGTGGGATTCTGCTGCAGTTTATTCACCTGCCAAATGGGTGAGCTAGACAACGTCCTCAACTGTGCCTTCAACAAAGGCTTATAAAGTTGTAATAACTTTCTTGCTGTCATCAGAGTAACTATGACTTTACTAAGCCAATCAGCAATAACTATCATATTAAACAGAATGACTACATCCCTGTAGTTAAGTGGTAAGTCAGTTAAATTGAAAATACATTCTTGAGAAATTATGAACCAAAATGTTAATATAAGGAACCAGATGCATCTGCTTACCTCGTGCCCCTGAGTTTCTATCACAGTGAAACCTAACTGGAGTCCTGGCAATGGCTCATTCTACTAAAATTATGTTTTGTAAAATGTCGATCTATGGCCACATATCAGGCTTTAACCATATTCCAACAGAATGGTCTGAGAATACTGAACATGTAATCAATTTAAAGAGAAGGATTTATGAGGCCATTATGTCAACTGCAGTGAAATCTAACCACTTCAGTTGGACATTTTGAACTATCTTTATGAAGTTAAAATTTAGGGATGGAGAAATAAAATACTGCAAGTCTGTTTCAGTGTAAACAAATCTTTCAAACTGAAAAACCCAGATTCTGATCTAGGCTTTGTCATGAATTATGCAATTCCTTGGAATAAGTGTTTAGGTTTACTTAGCATCAGTTTATTAGCTACAGTATTGAGATAATGCACATCACAATGTACACTGAGTATCAGCATTTACCAAACTTTAAATCCCACCTATCTAGTAGAGTTAGATAATATCTTTAGTGTTCAACAAATGATGCTAATTAACTTTATCAATTAATTCTGAGAGTGAATTTTGCATACATATGTTTTAATTCTGAATTTTGGATAGCATCCATAATTTGTATTAAAGAAAATATTTTAAAGCCCTGAGTATACTATTCAACCATTCTGCCTAGTGAAATGGTTCATTTAATGGGAGCTTCTAAAGATATTTGTAAATATATATATATTTTTATTACTTCTACAAAGGTACGTGGGATAATTATGATGAAATTTCCCCCCATATAATCTAGGGTTTTATGAAACAAGAAAATTTATGATACAACATGCAGTCATATTATTGCCATTTAACACCCCACATTTGTATAAAAAATAAAGCAGTTAGGTTTTCTATTTGATCTGAGGAGGATTTATCATTTGAAGATGAGGAAGACTTCTACATTAGCATTCACTGGCATGGCAATGAGGACTGTGGGCACCAGTCGAAGGTGTGATGCAGGATTGGGATCTGAGTCAGCTAAGACTGGCTTCCCATTCCTACTACACCAAGATTCACTGGAAGAAAAAGCTAATCCTCCTTGGCACGATGGGAATATAAACCACTCAATTTGACCATCAAGCAGGATAATATATGCATCCATATCTAGTTCATGTTTTAGACGTATAGGTGACAGTGTCAGTTACTTAACTTGTAGAAGCATACAAACATAATGCAACATTTGTTTTTTCTTGTGAATATAATATTGAAAAGATAAATAAATAACAATATACAAAAGAAAGAAACATCTGAAAACCCTATTATTGATCTTTGTGAATGATAAAATTAAGTAGCGTGTTTGCTTATTCTTCACTTTACATTGTATTGAAAAGACCCAGACAGCTTGTTTCAATGTGATATTCTTCTGTTAGATTGCAAATACAATAGAATAGAATACATCTTATGCTACTTATAGGATAAAGTGCATCTTAAGACTCTCAAATCAACTAGTCAGAAAGAATTTCCCACTTATAGGGACATGTTTTTAGTTACTGCCATATCCAAAGGTTCAGAACCTCATTTGATTTCTCTTGGCAAGGCGGCACATTGTCTTTAAATCACTAGCCTGCTATATATTCGGTTTTTTTAAACCCTACATAATACTAAACACTTCATATCTAATGCAGAAAAAGAATATCTATCAGCATTAAATGCATACACCATTAACATGCCCTTGAAAAAATGAGAGAAGAACTGTGCTTATCTATGAAGAATTTATAGCATTTTGTATGACTTATAAGTAATGGATAGGGATATATAAAATATGTGTCACTTTTTCATGATTCACATATTACAAAGAAATGACATTATTGCAGTTTTCCAAGGATTTTTGCCCCAGTCTTATTTCAGCTTAAAAGTAGCAAGCTACAGATAAAACCGTCTCTTCAGAAGTTGGATTCCTAACTCTAGACCCAGAATATTTAATTTCTAATTCAGTAAAGATGAAGAGTGACCCAGACCCTGAATCTCCCTCATCAACAGTGTTGTCATTTATTCCATGGTACCAACTGCCAATCAGTCAGGAAATTCTCTTTATCCTTAGACTCTCCATTACCAGAAACAGACACAAAGGGAAAGAGTGAACCATCAAAATTCTGGTCTAAGAAGGTAATTTTAAGAAAAATTTAAAAGGATATGTAATTTTTACAAGCAAATTAATATATCCTAATAGAAATAATTTAAGTTTTGGCAATTGCACATATGAGACTTGGCTTTTGCCTCTACTGGGGAAAGCTGGACACGCCTCTATAACCTTGAACTAAGAGGAGTAGTTCTCAATCTTCCTGATGTTGCAATTCTTTATGTTGTGGTGACCCCCCCGCAACACAAAATTATTTTCCTTGCTACTTCATAACTGCAATTTTGCTACTGTTATGAGTCATAATGTAAATATCTGATATGCACATAGGATACCTGACATAGGACCTCTGTGAAAGGGTCATTTGATTACCAAAGGGGTTACAACTCACAGATTGAGAACCATTGCCATAGAATCTTCTTCTAGTACATGGACATTGATAGCTTTTAAAAGTATATTGTCATAAGAGTGATCTTGAATGAGTGCAATACAAAGCATCTGGTGTAGAGAGTCATTTCTTTTATCATCTGAGCATCCTTGGACCTACTCTGCAGCTAAGTGTGGGAGTTACTACAGAAATGGAAGGAACAGAAGGTCTGAAAGGGATGATCTGAGCACAGTGTTTTTTCTTGTCATTTTGCATTTATCTGGCTTGAACAAGAAAGTTACTCTTCCCAAATACAGGGTTACTAGCTGTACAAAAGTACAGATCAGCATATTAAGTCTCTGCTTGATTAAATAAATTGGTTTGTTAAAGTTAAATTTAAAACTAGATTTTCCACACTTATTAAAATTTTTGTACAATATATTTTGACAATGTTTTTCTCTTCTCCCAACTCCCTAACCACCCCACTTCATGTTCTATCTCTCTTGCAGAAAATCAATCAATCAATTAATCAAACAAACAAAACCCCAAAGGACAAAAATATGTCAAACAAAATAAAAAAGAAACAAAAAATCCAGAAACAAAGGAAAACATAAGGAAAAAAATAAAACATGAAATGTGTTTTGTGTTTATCTACTCTTTGGCATGGGTCCTGTCTGGAGTATAGTTGATATACCCAGTAACACTCCATTAGATTAAACTGAAATGCCCTTTGCCAGCCTATGTCAATTGGAGAGATTCTTGGTTAGGGTGATTCTTGCATCCACTACCCTCTCTTAGTGCTGAGACCCTGTCTGACTTAAACCTGTGCAAGCTTATTCTGTCACAGTTTCTATGAGTTGTTGTGTATATTAGTCCTATTGTGTCTAGAAGACCCTGCTTCCTTTGAGTCATCCACCGTCTCTGTCCCTTACAATTTTTCTGCTTCCTGTTCTGCACATCATCCAGTTGTTCTCTGTGTTAACTCCTACCTCAAGCAAGAAGAAGCTTCTCTAATGAGGGTTAAGTGAGGCACTGATATATCAGTATAGCAATATCTCATTAGCAGTCAATTTACTGCTATGTTTTAGCAGACTATTATTAGTAAGTTCTCTTCTAGACCCTTTGCATATTTATTCTCTTGCTCTTGGCCACTTGAGCGATCTTTTGTGTAGGTTCCATCATATAGAGTAGACCTTAAATTCAATTAAAAAAAGTGCTTAATTACTCCCGTAACATTTGTGCCACTATTGTATCAGCATTATCTTGCAGCAGGTCACTGTTGAAGATCAGCATTTACAGCTGTGGGATACTCATGATTACCTATTTTGTCTGGTAGCATTCAGAGTACTTTTCAATACCATGAATGCAAGTCAGTCAAGGTGCAGCTTCTAGTTGCATACCAACTTGTCATCTCCATGTTAGATGACCTAAGTAGGTGTTGTCCTCAGTTGCAATGTCTTACCATTGCAGCCAACAACTTTGACAATAGACTATGATGTTTGGGGAATCTATGGTTGGCTGATTGGTGATGTTCTGTATGCTGTGAATATGTGTTGCTCTGATTGGTTGATATAAAAATGCTGATTGGCCAGTAGCCAGGCAGGAAATATAGGTGGGATAAGCAGAGAAGGAGAATTCTGGGAGAGGAAGGCTGAGTCAGGAGATGCCAGCCTGCCATCCAGGGAGCAACATGTAGTAGCACATAGGCAAAGCCACAGAACATGTGGCAACATATAGATTAATAGAAATGGGCTGAGTTTAAATGTAAGAACTAGTCAGTAGTAGGCCTGACCTAATGGCCAAGCCTCTGTGTGATTATTTTATAAGCAGGCCACGGCACTGCAGGGCCCAGGCAGGACTGGACAAACTTCTAGCTACAGTTGGCTAAACTGTCAGCAATATATAACCCATTCTTAGCACTGGAGGTTTTAGTGGGTGGCATAAGGTATCTATCCATGACATTGCGCATTGTATAAGTTACACACACACACACACACACACACACACACACAAACACACACACACACACACACACACACACACGCATTGCACATATTCTATTGGGGGGAGTAAAGCTGGATTTTAAAGTTCTTCACAAGCAATGTCAAAAAAAGTACTAAAACCAGGCATTGCTTGTCATGATCTACTAATAATGCCTGCAATGGAAAAAAGAGGAAAAATAAAAGTGTGTGTAGGTATACTGTTATGCCCAGGTCATAGGGACCCCCAAAAGACTACCATAGAGACCGAATCCCATATGTAAAAGCAAAGAGCCTTTATTATTTTCAAGCTCAGAGCTTGGGCTCTCTGTCCCATGTAGCAGTGAGAGCAAAGACCAGAGCCCAGGCAGGGTAGGGTTTTTATCATAGCAGAGGTTGGGGTGAGGGAATTTCCAGGGTTCAGGACCCTGATTGGCTGACATTTGTCTAGGGGTATGGGAAATGTTTGGAATGTCAGGTATTTCCCCTTAGACACAGTGAAACTGTATGAATGATTTAATGTTTATAATAAGATACACTCACTGGACAAAATAAATAAAACAAAGTTGAACATTTTTAGTGGCGAAGTGGAAGCATCTTTTTCACACTTGAGGCTGAGATTCTAACATTCATCTTCTGTTTTTTTTTGTTTTTTTTTTTTGTTTTTTTTTTTTTTGAGACAGGGTTTCTCAGTGTAGTTTTGGTACCTGTCCTGGATCTTGATCTGTAGACCAAGCTGGTCTCAAACTCACAGATATCTACCTGGCTCTGCCTCTCATGTGCTGGGATTAAAGGCATGTGCCACCACTGCTGGGCTTCCGTACTTAATTTTTTATAGTGTGCTATATGTCCATAAAATGCGTATAGATATTTATGTACTTTACACTTACATAGATTGAGTACACATATAGTTATCTTGCACATACACACAAACCTTTTTGTTCTTTTGTGTTCTCAAAATAATTTTAAGTTTGTTGATATGTTTTCGGATTCAATGCAAAGCTTTGAACTTCATTTCCCCATCCTTATATTAAATGACCTGTGCAAAGAATATTGACAATATTTATTCATGCAAATCAAATCATGCATGAATTGATTTGCATGAATATAGACATACACACAAATAAAACCTATAGCTTTCAAAATTGTTATTTGCTTAAAACATGTATTGCAGATTTATTTCCTCTCCCCATTCATCTTGAAAAGGTACGTGGCAATTTCTCCAAGTTATAAGCTTTCTATTTTTTTTTCTTTTCTACCCCCTCCTTGTCTCTCAGGAATTGTTTCTTTTGGAATCCTTTGCTACAGAATGTTAAGGAGCCACTACTCACTGATGGCAGGTTGTTGCATGATGTGCTATGTTAGTTTAACTCCTGAAGATATATGAATGAATTTTATTTATTTTTTTATCAGCAGTGCATTTAGAGTCTTAACAAAATGTTTTGGGTATAAATGTCAACTTTAGATAATTATGTTCAGTTATTGTTCAGTTTTCTAAAATTTCAAAATATCAGCATGAAAGAATGATTAAATAACAAAATAATTGTTCACAAATGACAGAGTGGGGCCTCCCTTTTCCTTGTGGTCAGTTGAGCACCAGTCCTCAAGGACAAAGGGAGCAGAGGCAGAGGCATGCAGGGCTTTGTACACCCTGTGAGTAGGATGGAAATAGCTTTCAGGGAGTCTGCTTCATTGTTACAGATCAACTTTAGTTCAGAGTAAGGGGAATATATTGAATGAGGACAGCAGTTGTGGTATCACCTAGTTGGCATGTGGCAGCAGGGTTCTACCATACAGTTGGAGCACAATACCTAATTATCATAGGGACAGCAGTAGTGGGAAGGAAAGCATTTGCAGGAACTATGTCAAAGGTCATACTTAGGGTAAGTCAGACATACAGGCTCAGGGACAGCTTCCAAATAAGACCAGGCATCTGGGCCTAAAGACATTATCCAAATAGGGTAGGAAGGTAGTCCAGCTGCAAAGGGAGTGCTCCTTATTATGCCAAGCTCAGAGAGTTAGCTGGACATGGTGACCTGCAACCTTAATCAACAGAGCCCTCTACTATCAAAGAAAGTAAGTGAATGTTTTAAAAGAAACTTTCTTACACAGAAAAATTAGATGTATCTCAAAATTATATGGTTATAATTTTATTACTATGGAAAAAGCAATAGCATGTACTTAACAGAAGAATGGACTGCGACCTTAGCAAGATCATTTAAGGGTGTATTTCAGACCCAGCCTTGCTCTGGAAACTCTCAGTGATTTTCTGTGAATAATGTTACCTGGGACTCATTGCCTGCTCTGTGAAACAGAACTAAAGGCAACCTTCTCCCTGGGACAATTGAAGACAAGTGTGTATGCTCTTCTAACAACTCACCAGGTGCAATGGGAAGACTGACGTTAGCTGTTCTTTACTGCTCCTTATACACGTCAAAATGATCATGTACTCCTTATGATGAAATCTAGGGGAACAAGAAACCTTCTACACTGATTGTCTATTGTTACTATTTGGCTAAACAGTCCTTAATTGTTTATGATCAAAAGTGATTATGGATGATAAAACCAGCACCATTAACTGAAATCAAGGCCTTGTGTTGAATCCTGTGGAGTATGGCAAGGTGAATGTCTACAAATTCTGATTTTAACACAATAAGTAATCTAAACCTTTGGGAGCTAAAAGAAATTTACTATTTCTTTAAAAAAACATCAAGATGCATGGCATAATGTCGTTGAGAATACAATGTGTTTAAATGGTTTAAATAATTGATTAATTTCTTTTCATCTCCTTAGAACTCCCCCCCACACACACACATACACAAACACATCAATAAACTGTCACTTACCAGAGGGGATGACCTTTATGTCCATTAATACAGGGTATTCAGTAGGAGGGACAAGAAACTCACCAGAAGTTACATTTGATGTGGATAACATATGTCTTTATAAAGGCAAAATATATATAAGGCTCGGATTTTATATCCCAAACAAATCCATTTGATATTTATCTTGTCCCAGGAACTATGTATGCTAGAAGTTTAGGCTATAAACATCCCACAGAGGGAAGATATATATACTTGGGGAAAATAATTCTTCTTATATTATGACTATATCATAGAATATTATAAAAGATTTCCTAGGATTTCAGGCATGTGAAGATTTACCCATCCAACCCACAAAACACAGCTTGTGTGGTAACTCCTAGACTATTGTAACTGGTAATTGGTATTCATTATTTTTTCTTTCCACTTTTTTGAGGGGATGTATGTTAATAGTTGACAGATCTGTACCACCAATACCATGGAAATACATGTGTTATATGCAGCCGTGAACATGTAAAACACAAATGGAAGGAAGGGATGCTCACAGCAGACTCTCATTGCATAGACAACTCAGGCAATTACAGGTCTCTCTGAGGGGCCAGTCACTGAGGCTAACCTCAGAGACACAAGAACAGGTTCTCCAATGACTCATAGCCAAGCAAAAGATAGATACATGTGAATAAATATTTAAAGAAACTTGGGAACCAAAATAAAATGGAAACTCAGAGTATGACTATTGTTTTCTAAATAAAACTTCCCCTGGGTGCATCGAAACATCTGTAAAATACAGTGCTAGTGTATATTTAGGCGATCAGTGAATTTAGGCTATATACTTAGTATAGAAGCATCACAGAGAAAATCATTTTATATCAAATAAATGCCTTAGACCAAGGTGCATGACTATATTCCACTCACAAAATAATAGCTGCATTTGGAGAAAGAAGAATATGGACACAGGAGAGACTGTTATTTTCTTTCAATTTTAATTTTAATTTTGTTTCTCATTTTTGACTGTCTCTTATTCCAGGGCTAAGACTAACTTACTACCTCTTCTCCACTTATTCCTGATTATATGTAGAGCTGCAGATGACATAAAAATAATATTCTCAATAATATGTGATCTTTCAGATCACTATAACTTGATACATAAATGTAGATGAAGATAGCCCTTCTAGTCATCAGCTGATTCATTTATTACTAAGTTGGCTAGAGTTCCTGGGGTAAGACCAGCTACTTCCTTTTACTCCCATGGTTCTCAAGCTGGTATTTAAATTTTCTAATTAAATATCAATCACATTTTAGACAATGTTTTCTTTACCCCTAGCCTCATCTTGAGTGTCTTCTTGCTGAATCCTCCATCCTGACTCAGTAATTGTTTTTCTGGCATTAGGATGAGCATAGTTTTGCTTGAATGATTTGAAAGTCTCCCAGATGCCAAATGTTGGTGCTTATTGTTAGTGACTGTAAACTCTTCTCAAGCATGGTTCCTTTGATGTGAAAGATGTCAATACCAAGGACTTAGAGGAATTCAGAAGTTCAACTCACTTTTCATATTCTATAGTACAGTCAAGAATATTTGACTAGAAATACTCAATTGTGCCATATTCTCAGCATGTGATCAATAGAGGACAGAATGGAAGAAGAAATAGCACCTGGTGGGATGTAGCATCTATGCCTAATTCTACAGCACTGTTTTTATGACATGTGCAAAAGATAGAGAACATGTTAAGATAAGAAGACATAGCCAGTTGGTTTGCTTTAGTGTGATTAAAATAAGTGATTGCTTTGACAAAAGCATAAGTAGGAGATGAGTAATACTCTGACTTTAGAAAGGCACCATTCAACACTACAGTCCTTAGAAATAGGATATTCAATGTCAATAAAACAGCGAAGGCTGAGGATATAGCTCAGTGGTCAAGGGCTTGTTGGCATATAACAGAGTTCTATTCCCAGCTTTAAAATAATACAAAATAGAAATGCAAGTGATTCTATTGAAATGGCTGTTTTTAATGAGACGAAATGTGGATCAATAACATTACCATCTTGAAGGAGGAACATTGTAGCTTCTGTTAGAGTAAAGCCTGGTGCACCAAATTAGAAATGGTATGAATCAAAAATTCTTCTTTTACTATTTAGCACACTAGTTCTCAATCAATCATTTGGATGATTACAGAAAACATGGGGGAAAAAAGAAAACAAATCAAAATCATATAAATGCAAAGCTAGAAAGAGATATTTTAGTATAATGCATTGTTTTTGTAAATAGATAGATAGATAGATAGACAGACAGACAGATAGATAAATACAAAAGAGTGAAATTTAGAGAAAGGAAGTAACTTCCTTGAGATCACACAGCAAATAAAACCAGGAGAAATGGGCCTGATTCTACTACTACAAAAGATTCTGACAGCTCAAACGTTCCTGCTCTCAGACCTGATCCTGGTACACCTGTGCCATGTACCACTCACCCATTCTTTCTCTCTCACCTCAATAAAGTCCATGCAGCCACTGGAAAATAAAAGTGAGGAATACCAACTTAAAAAAACGAATATTCATGCTACATTCTGAGGCTGAGTTACCACGTTCCCCAGATGAAAAGAAAGAGGAAATTTTTATTTTTATAGCTAACATAAAGCAGTTGTTTGAAATTTGAGTTCATCACAAAATATGACGTTTTAAAATAGGTTTTACTTGTCACTGAATAAACAACCCTCTAAGGAGTCTTTGCCAATAGACATATTTTTTATTACTTTTGATTCTTCCCTAAAGTTTATGGTATACATAAATTATTCCTGAGCTGGGCTCATAAGAAAAATCTTAGTAGAATGAGAAGTCATAGAAGTAAAATGTTTTAAGCTTAAAAGAAGGACTTTTCATCACACTTGATGTCTTTCAGCAAATGGTTAAAGGCTAATTAACCACTTCCCCTCCCCTTAGATGTGAAGGGAGGGGAGGAGTCTAACACGCCTATTGCAGCTGGAGACCACAATGCCAGGAATGTCCAAACAGACCTGGCCCATTCCTTAATCAGAAGCTACTCTCTGTAAACTTACACAGTAGCTCATGCACTTTACTGTAGAATTACTACCCATTGCCCTGCCATAACCATAGAGATACTTTGAACAAAGTCATGTAATACCTTCCAGTAAATTTGGAAATGTTATATGCCCCCTTGCTTTAAAGTGGTTGCAATGACTTACAAACTTGTGCTATATAAAAACCTTCTTGACTCTATTGGGCCCAACTTCCTCATGACGCTGACTACGTATGCATGGCTTGTTATTTCTACAATTTGATCTTTCTAGCAGTTACAATTAATTATGTATTTTGGCATATTGGTTTCCTGGTTTCTGTAAAAGCCCATATAACCCATACAAATGATCATTTGCATAGGTATACATTATTGGCTAAGATATGTTTGTGAGAATAAAATATACACTAGTATAGTATAGTAATATAACATTTAGAAAGGTGACCCAGGAAGAGTATTAGGTTATGAGGTAAAATGACATGTCATAAAACAGAATAATAAAGCTGTTTTTTTAACTATGTAATAGTTTCTCTCTCTCTCTCTCTCTCTCTCTCTCTCTCTCTCTCTCTCTCTCTCTTTCTCTCTCTCTCTCTCTCTCTCTCTGTGTGTGTGTGTGTGTTTCATTAGTGAATAAAAATATACTTGACAGTGAAGGTGAAAACCCTATTTGAATCCCCACTGCTTAAAAGGGCCATTTTAACTGTATAGAATTCACTGAAATATATAGACTGGGACTAGGCACTGGGCAAGTGTTTTAGTGACTCTCTCTCAAACTAGCTCTGTGATGTTTTGATTTTTGAGGTAAGTAGAATAAAGTGATATAAAAATATTAAAAATACAGTATCCTTGTTATAGAGTCTGAATATTTTTTTACTCCTGTGTTCCCACTGCCTACAATGCTTAACATCATTTGAATCTCAGTAAACAATGACAGGGCAGGTGGTCAGGGATCAATAAAGAATGGACAATGGTAAACTGATGAGTACACAGCCTGCTATCCTGCAATACTCAATACAATGGGGCAGAGAAAGACCATAGAATGTTGTTTGCTTAATACTTATATCAGTCTGCATAAAAACATAAGGATGATTGCAATATGACTTTTTGCTCTGTTTTCGTTCCTCGCTGGAGAGACTATTGACTTTTCATGCTTGAAGTTTCAAGCAAGGAAACTCAAAGCCAAGAGAGGGTCGTATATGATTTCCTCTTTCTAGAGAAAATGAGGCAGTGGAAATTCTTTTGATATTATTATCTGTCTTAGGTAGCGTTACTATTGCTGTGATAAAACACCATGACCAAAGCAAGTTGGGGAGGAAAGTTTATTTGGCTTACACTTCCAAATCACTGTTTATTATTGAAGGAGGTCAGGACAGAAACTCAAACATGTCAGGAACCTGGAGACCACAATGCCAGGAATGTCCAAACAGTACCTGTCCCATTCCTTAATCAGAAGCCGGTCTCTGCAAACTTACACAGTAGCCAATGAGCTTTACTGTAGAATTACTACCCATTGCCCTGCCATGATGGCCATGGAGGTCATGGAGGTCATGGAGGACTAGCTCCTCATGGCTTCCTCAATCAACTTTCTTATATAACCCATAACCACCATCCCAGGGGTGGCACCAGCCATAATGGGCTGCTCCCCAACTCCCAACATCAATCACTAATTAAGAAAATACTCTACAGGCTTACCTACAGATAGATCTTACAGAGACATTTTCTCATTTGAAACTTCTTCCTCTCTGAAGACTCTAGTTCATGTCAGTGACATAAAACAAGCCAGCACAATTAACCTCTTATCAACTTGACATACAGGCACATCACTGTTAAGCCAGCACAATGGCATTTCTCTACTAAGATCATTTCTCCCTTCACCCTTCTCTTGTTCCTTCCTTTAATTAAGAGGGATAAAAATCTATGTGGGGAAGACGTCATGTTTAAACCACTTTATGTAATTATTTGGCCACAAAGAGTATTTTTTATTTTATTTTTATAGGGCATTTATTTATCCATTCTTTTATTTATAGGACATTTATTTACCATTTATTTACCATTTATTTATTTATTTATTTATTTATTTATATTTTGTGAACCCCTTGTAAGTAGAAGATTACAAAAATTACTACTGAGCAATAGACATCTGCAATAAAGTATTTAATTGAATTTTACCTCTGTAGCTTGGATAGGTGTATTTGAATTCTTTTTCATAAAATGCCCATTGATAAAGTGGCGTCTTTTTTAATTTTATTTTGTTAGTTAATGCATTAAGGGTCAGGACTCAAACTGAGTGTTGAATAAGTCACCATGCATACATTAAATGCTGTTGAAGATAAACCTTTTTTCCTGCTAATGTGCTCATGAGAGCATCCCCTAAGGCTTCAGTAAAGCCATGCAGAAAATACAGATTATCAACTACAGATAAGGAAAAAAAGTATATAACACCTGGGAAATAGTGCATTAGAACAGATTTAAACACTTATAAAAATATTACCATTAAAAAACATACAAACTTCGAAATCTAAAACAGCACATTTGCACAGTTGGCAATAGACTGAGTTGGCTATTACACATGCTTGATACACGCTGATGCCTAAGGGGAGGGGCATGACCTAGCTTCTGTCATAAAGGAAATATGATGCAATTATGAGACTTTTCAAAAACTAATCGATAATGACTTCACATGCTCCTCCTGAGGACTGTAGGATAAGATAACTCTTAAGAATTGTGGTTACATAGGCCTAGTTTTTATTTGTGGGCTGTGTGTGTGTGTGTGTGTGTGTGTGTGTGTGTGTGTGTACTTTCTTAGAGTCAACTCATATTTGGCCCAATATATTTGTTAATACCAAAAGACTAATTTTGGAGGAACACATAAATTCCCCTTCTGTAACTGAGTGACTCTTTTCTAGAATGACTGTTACACTGAGGTATGAATGTAGATTTGAAAGGGATGATAACAATACAGGCACTTATAATGGGGAAACTATTTTTTGCAGGATATTTATGTGAATTTATAATGAATAGATGATAAGTACTACTTCCACATTTTTATTGCCTATTATGAGTAACTCATTGCTTAGGTAGCTTATAAATATTTCCTTTTTAAAAAAGAAGCCCTTTGTTACAGAGTCTAAGTCTGATATTGCAAATAAAACTAAAAACCAAAGTTATATAATTGTGATTTTTATAGGATTACATAATTAGTTAGGTCCAGTATAAAATCATCTCAAGGTGATATTTATTATCTAATTACTATGTACCATTTTCATCTTCAGAAATGATCATCAATCTCCTACTTATATACATCTAGAATGCAACATACTGACAATTTTTTTTCTTTTTTTTATTTTACAATACTATTCAGTTCTACATAACAGCCACAGATTCCCTTGTTCTCCCCCCTCCTGCCACCTCCCCTTCCTCCCAGCCTTATTTGGCTGGAGAGCTGGTTCGTCAGTTAAGAGTACTGGCTGCTCTTCCAGGGGCCCCGGTTCAATCCCCAGCATCCACATGGCAGTTCACAACTGTCTGTAATTCCAAGTCCAGTGGATCTGAATCCCTCACAAAGACATGCAAGTCAAACACCAATGCATACAACATACTGACAATTTATCATACATATATGTATATATGTATATATGTATATATGCACACATATTTCATTAATGCTTTGAGAGCTTTATATCTGCATACAATGTATTTGGATAATGATCACCCACACTCTCCCCCTATAACTTCTTTCAGATCTAACTCCAGCCTTTTACTCCTTCCTAACTTCATGTCCACTTTATTCATTTTATAACCCAGCTCTTCTAATTTTTGCTGACCATACACTCATGAGTGTGAGGTCATTAACGATTTACTTGCCACAGGCATTATCCTTAAAGGATACTGACTCTCCGAACCCATGAAGCTATCAACTGTTAAAAGTTTCTCATATGGTTGTGGTGATCCTTGAGCCCCTCCTTCCTCCATGCTAAATTTCCTGGCTTGATCTTGTGCAGATAACCGAAGATTACAGAGTTCCTCTAGAAGATGCTGGTTTTCTCCCCTCCTCTCCAACATTTGACTCTTAAAGTCTTCCTGCCTATCTCTTCTTCCATAGTCCTTAAGCCTTTGGATGAGGTTTGTGATATAGATGTCCTGTTTATGGCTGAGCACTCCACAGACGTTCATTCCCTGAAATTTAATCTATTATGAGTTTGTACACTGCACAAAGAAACTTCTCTTATAAGGTGCATTAATTTATAGGTCTAGAAATACAGATTTAGAGGATAGTTTGATACTACATACATTAGTCAAAATAATAGTAGGGACATATGAGCTCACCAACCATAAGTTCTTAGTCAGAACTGCAGTAGCAGGCATGTATTTCCTTTTGTGGAACATATCTTACATGTAATCAGAAAGCAGTTGGCTATTCCTATAACATTTATGGCACTATTGTACACATGGGTACATCTTGTCATTCATGCTAGTCAAAACTATGGTTCACAGAGATCAAAGCTGGATAAGGTTGTATTAACTATTTCCCCTAGAAGTTGGCACAGTATGTTCTGCTACTATGAAGGCTACTCAGCCACTAGGATCTTTCTTGGTCGATACCAACTTGATTTTTCATATCTTATGATCAAATGTGTGGCATCTTCAGCAACCGGTGTTTACTACCAAGTTTTGATGGGCAACAAAGAACAATGGCAATTACCTGTTTGATGGTCATTCGTGTTTCTCAACTTGACTACATCTGGAATTAACTAAAACCCAAATGGCTGGTGTCTTAGTTAGAGTTTTATTGCTATGAAAAGACGTCATGTCCACAGCAACCTTTTCAAATAAAATATTTAACTGGGGCTTGTTTACAATTCAAAGGTTTAGTCCATTGTCATCATGTTGAGGAAGCATGGCTGCATGAAGAAAGACATGGTGCTGGACAATAACTGAGAATTTTACATCACTATCTACAATCAGCAGGAAGAGAGAGACACTGGGCCTGGCTTCAGCATATGAAATCTCAATGCCCACTAACAGTGACACACTTCCTCAGGCCACACCTCCTAACAGTGTCACTCTCTATGAGTCTGTGGGACCCATTTTATTCAAACCACCATATTCCACTCCCTTGGCCCCCATACACTTATAGCCATATCATAATACAAAAATGTATACAGTCCAACTTCGAAAGACCCCATAGTCTATCACAGCCTCAGCAATGTTTAAGAGTCCAAATTTCAAAGTCTTCTCTGAGACTCATGGCAATCTCTTAACTGAAATGCCTTTTAAACTTAAAATCAAAAAGTAGATCATATATTTGCATCATATGGCACAGGATATTTAAAGTGGGAAAATAAAACTTTAATCAAGGTATTTTGAAGTGGAAAGATCCACCTTTAACCTGGACCACATCTTTTGCTCTCAGCCTACTTGAAGGGCATGGAAGAAGGAAGCTCTCTCTCTATCTGCTTGCTCTCACTCTCACTAGCAAGTCTCTTCCTTAACTAACATTAGAGCCCAGTTCTTCATGATTCCAGAATATACTGAGGATACTGAGACATCCATCTTTGTAGACTGAAAAAGTACTGGATTTTTTGACCTTCCATTGGTAAATAGCCATTACTGGACTAGCTGGATCACAGCCTTTAAGTCATTTGAACATCCTCCCTCCCTCCCTCTCCCCCCCCCCTCTCTCTCTCTCACACACACACACACACACACACACACACACATTCATGCATGCACACGTGCATACATACATTTGTATGTAAATAGGTGTAGGGGTGGGTACAAACTAAAGGAGACACAGGGTGGAAAAAGAGGTGCTAAGGAAGGGGAATGTGAATAGAACACATGTGGCATTAATGGAGATAGGGAGCTATGGGGTGGGTGAGAGGATATAAGAGATTGACAAAGAAATTAAGGAGAATAGGAAAATAAACAAAACATTTTTTTTAAAAAATCACCATAATTAATCCTAATACTACATCTGCTCATTAAAATATAAAGGGTAAAAAAGGAGAAAAATGTCTGTTGAGTCATCCTCCAATAGCTGGTCAACCTGGAAGTAGCAGAGGTTAGCTAATCTGCCTAGCAAAGCAGAGACTAGCAGCAATACCTGGAAAAGGTTCAAATCAAGTGCATCACCTGCAATGGATATTCTCCTCCCAGTTCAACTGTCAGTAGGCTGGGCCTTGCCCTCCACATTTCCACATTTTGTGAGATGCCATCCCTGTTGGGGAGAGCTTTGATGCTGCAGCTTTATGTCAGTCATTCGCCTTCGACCTGTTTTCCTGTAAAAAACCTCAATAAAGCTCACTGATTCTCCAAGTTGGACTTTAGTGGTATCTTTACTCTGTTCTGCTTTTGGCTGTTTATCTGGAGTGAATAGGGATTTGCTCCCATCCTCCCAGGATTAATCTCACACAGTGAATACATACAGTACTGTGAAGGCAATAACAACATAATAATATAGTTACATCTATTCTCAACATTCTAACACTTCCTCATGTTCCTCTGTTTTCCTTCATGCATACTTCATCTTTGCTCTCTGCCAACCACTAATAATATTTCTTTCAATATAGCTTTCCCTTGCTGAAACTTCATATAAATACAACTTGATTTTTTTTATTTTATGCCTTCTCCCTTTTAGAGTATCTTGCTTTTGATATTTGTTTATCCTTGGTGTAGTACCTGTAGTTTATTTCTTTTCCTTAAAAGATAGTATTCTCTTGTACAGATATATTCATTTCATTAATTATTTATATTCACCAGTTGGTGGAGTATGGAAATATGTTCCTAGAGTTTTCTCCAGTCCTGCCTGGACCCATGGTCAGGACAAATCTCTCTCATCCACCAGTCCTGTAGCCACTTGGACCCAAGTAAACACAGAGAGACTTATATTACTTGTAAACTATATGGTCATGGCAAGCTTCTTGTTATCTAGTTCTTATATCTTAAATTAACCCATTTCTATTAATCTATAAGTTGCCACATGGCTTGTGGCTTATTGGTACTTTACATCTTACTTCTCAAGGCAGCAGCTGGCAGTGTCTCCTGACTCTGTCTTCCACTTCCCAGCATTCTCCTCTCTACTTTTCCCGCCTATACTATACTTCCTGCCTGGCTACTCAGCTGCAGGACTGGCAGATGAGAGAGATTTGTCCTGATCATGGGCCAGGTGGGACACAGAAAAACTTAAGCTACAATATTACTTATGATTGGACCAGTATGAGCACATTCATCATGGGAAGTCTATGTGTGTGCATATGTGTGGTTTAGGTTCTAATTGGTAAAGTACCTAGGAGTTGCAAATCAGTGCCTAGTATGTTATTTTTTTGTACACTGACTTATATGTTTGTTATCTGGAAATCTATTGTAACACTCTATATTGGAAAGAAACTCTTCTGGTTAAAAGTCTTTTAAATAAAATAAAACATTTGAATAATAGAAATAGGATAAGCCCTTTTTGGATACTTTGATATCTATGTGCATTAATCTTCCAAACATAACTCATGGAAATTTGACAAAGTGAAATGTATTAGCTGCATCTATCTGAGTTTCTTCTACATCTCTGTTTTAAACAGCATCTTAGCAGAAACAGTAGTTCAGGTATCTAGCCACAGATATCAGCAGTAGAAGTCTAAGGTGTTTTAATTATGTAGAAAATAAGATATAGAGATGATTGTATCTCTCTACAGCCACAGTTAAGACAGTGTATAGACTAGAAGGCAAACTCCAATCTACTTGCCTTGTAATTCCTTTCATTTCCCACTGATCTGTGTTTTGAGCATTAAAGCTTCATAAAACATCCTAGTCCTGGAGAACCATTTGTTTTACTGTCTGTGGAAAGACCCTTTCAGTTTTTCATGGTTCTTATTCCCTTTCTTTTTACCTATGGCACCCATATATCACAAACATTGCCTAACATTAATTTATACATTTCATGAAATCCATTTGGACTTTAACACTTACTCATTTCTGATTCCTCTAAATATATTCTTAAATAGGAGAATTGTAGCAATCTTGGATAATAGGGACATTTGCCAAGTTCACTGGGTAAAACACTATCTTACTAACAGACAGTGGGAAAAAAACAAAGCCTCATGAATCCTCTTAACAGTTTTCTCCTTAAAAAAATATGTCATGTCACCTCTGTTCTAGAATATACAGCCTCAACATCATTCTCAGTAGAGACATTGATAAACAGAAGGTAATGGGAGAGTTATGTGTCTATTAAACTGTCTTGCTTTGTGTATATGTGCATGTGTGTTTTACTTTCTTTTGTTTTTATTAATTAAATTTATTTATTTATTTTACAACCTGACTTCAGTTTCTCCTCCCTCCTCCTCTCCCATTCCCTCTTTCCACCTCCCTTCTGTGATCCTCCCCAATCTACTTCTCCTTTGTTTCTGTTAAGAAAGGACCAGGCCTTCATGGGTGCCAACAAAACATGACATATCAAGTTGAGTTGGGACTGAGCTCTTTCTCTTATATTAAGGCTTGATAAGGCAACCCAATATGAGGGATAGGTTCTCAAAAACCTTCCCAAGTTTTTTGAGATGGGCCCTGTTCCTACTGCAAGGAGACCAAGCTATACAACTGTCATACATATATAGCAGGCCTAGGTAGGTCCCATGTGGGCTCCTTAGCTGTTGTTCCAGTGTCTTTGAGCTCCTATGAGCTCAGATTAGTTGTCTTTGTGGGTTCCCTTGTAATGACCTTGACCCCACTGGCTTGGACTTTTATAAAGAGTGAATTCTCCTAGATATCCTATCTGTCTTGAGTAGAAATCAAAAATTTCATTTTAATCACAGAAAGTTTTGAAATAAGTAGTTATTCTAGAGTGCATGTCTAATTTGGCATCTGTAAAGATGTTGTTCCAGAAATAGGTAGAAATTATCCACATATATAATTCTCTAATAGTTTCATCATGTAATTTAGTGGAAATAAATTAATTCAACTAATTTCACTTCTGCTAAGTTTACTTGATTATTAGAATTTACTAAGCAGTAAAGATGGCTTGAGGAAGGCCAAAGTGAGCTCATATGAGTGAAACTTGGGGGCAACATTCACCCTGAATTCCCTCTTCTTCCTATTCAGACAGATGCTATTAGGAGAGAAGATGTCATTGACTAGGGCAACTGAAGGCTAGCCTTTTCACTTTAGAACCACAGTGTTTCATCAAGGTTTAGGATTTCCCTCATCCCAGAGAAAGGTTATATCTGTTTACCTTCTGGCAGGAAAGATTACGGGGCTGTCACTGCATTTCACTGAGGGTGCAAATACAGAAAAAGACTGAGTTTAGACAAGAACTAGCAATTCCATTTCTGTGATGAATTTAAGTACTTGATAAGACATTTATAAAATATTTCCAAAGGGTGGATTTGCAAGACCACCTGAAACAGTTAGCTGAGAATTGGGACAACATGGGAACCCTTAAATGGAATGATTTTAAAGTCCAGGAAAGGTTAAATTTTCCAAGGACAGCAGTGTAGACTTAGCAGAAATCTGGGTATAATGCATGTGTGCCATGTCAGGAATTAACAGTAGTGGTGGCTCCAAAGCAATATGGAAGCTTTTCGAGAAGGAAAATATGCATAGCCATGTTATGCTGCTTTCTTTTTCTTTTTCTTTTTCTTTTTTAATGTAGAGATGCAGCACTGGGTTATTTTTATGAGCCTTTGTTCATTTGAAGTTTGAAAAATATTACACTTGAAAAGAGCATTGGGGAACACCATAGAAAACCTGCAATTGCTTAAATAGTCAAGTTTTCTAAGTTGCTGATGGCAGCTGGTCAAGCAGTCTTTTCTTCTAGTTTCCAATTTAGAGGGAAACGCTGCCAACAATCTCTTGCCAGCAGAGCCACCAGCCTGGATACGTTCCTTGTCTCAGAAGCTCTGTGGTTGACAGTTGGGAAGGACTGAACTTCACCTGACAATGAAGCCCAAATCATTTTTTGTTAATCTAGCTTATTTTTGGGTACACTTCAAAAATATACTATATGTTAAGTATCTATTTATTACAGTGTACCAGACTGGGCATATTAAAAAAATAAGAATGAGAAATAATCTCTACTAATGGATATTTTATAATTTAGTACCAGATAAGGCCTTACTAACTTATGGAGGCAAAAACTTAAAAGAATGCCTAAATCACAGTTGGCTTCCTCAAGGGAAGAGGGGTTACTTACGTATTTCACATTTCTGTTTCAAGAAATATTAGGTTTATATTTACACTTTGAGAAATGTATTATTATTTGGACTTTTTGAATAATCAAATTTAGTATGAAAAAACTCAATTTGCCGAAGACAAGAACATCAAAAAAAGTTATCTTGTTATCAGGTTGCTGTGTTTGACTATATCAGTTCTTCATAGGACACAGTGTGGTCATTATGTTTGATGTCTATTGTTAACACTTTAAATGGGAATCCACAGTTTATCTCTCTCATATGAGAGAGAGAGAGAGAGAGAGAGAGAGAGAGAGAGAGAGAGAGAGAGAGAGGAGACAGAGAGCAATGTCAGGTGAAGAGAAGAAAAAAAGGAAATAGGGAAAGGAATAAGACAGGAAAGTAATATATAAAACAGAAACTAAAATAAACAGAAATGCTAAGAGAAAAAAGACATAAGAAATACAACAGGAGAGAGGAGAGATAAACTCGCAGGGATGAAAGAAGAGCATCTATCCCAGCATGTATCTATCTGTCTGTCTGTATGTATGTATAGATATATATGTTGATTTATTTTTTTACTTACTTACAGGGTCTAACTATGTAGCCCATATTATCATTATTTGAATTTGCTATCCTCTGACTAATTCCTGCTTCAGGAATCCCTAGGGTCGACCAGTAAGCTAATCAGAAGGGAGACTGTGGATTGATCAACAGTATTTTAAAGAGCTCCTTTCCCAGCATCCTCAAAGAGGGTGGGAATTACAGAACTGCTTTAAAGAGTGAGTGGAATTGGATTGGTGGTTAATATTTTAACAAATCTGCTTTGAAATAAAGAAAAAATGGATAAATAAAATATAGCTTAAAGGAAAAAGAGAGCCAATAACAAACATAAGAAAATTTTCTTAAGGATTTCAAATGGATCAAGAGAAGAATAATTTTGACAGTACTATTGGTTAAGCACTAGAGACTGGGAGATGCTTACTTGACATGCCCAGGCAGAACATGGATGAAGGCTTAGAAAGATGACTCATTTACCTTTGCTAATTCTGTCTTAGAGTTACAAAAGGTCAGGTTTAGTGCATAATCTTGAAAGATGCAATCCTAAACACAATAATCCTGAATACTGAAATCCCAAATATCAGCACCACCAAATCTAATATTTTTAAAGTAAAAAATTCTAAAAGATCAAAAATCCCAAAATATAATGGGAGTCTAATTAGTGAGAAAGAGGAGGGTTTATATGAGCAAGAATTGTTGAAACCAAGGTTGGATAAAGCACAGGGACAAATAGCCAAATGAATGGAAACACATGAACTATGAATCAAAGGCTGAGGGGCCCCCAACTGGATCAGGCCCTCTGAATAGGTGAGACAGTCGATTGGCTTGATATGTTTGGGAGGCATCTAGGTAGTGGTACCAGGTCCTGGGCTCATTGCATGAGTTAGCTGTTTGAAATCTGGGACTTATGCAGGGACACTTCGCTCAATCTGGGAGGAGGGGACTGGACCTTCCTGGACTGAGTCTACTAGGTCAATCTCAGTCCTGGGGGAGGCTTTGCCCTGGAGGAGGTGGGAATGGGGGGTGGGCTGGGGGGAAGGGGAGGGGGGCAGGAAGGGAGAGAACAAGGGAATCTGTGGTTATTATGTAGAACTGAATAGTATTGTAAAATAAAAAAGGGGGAAAAGATAAAAAAATAGAAATATTACAAAATACAAGAACTTTTTTGAACAGCCTTAAATTTTGTTTTCTTTTTCCTTTTCCTATTTTTATTAAAATTTCAATCTGTGACTATCATCTTTTACATGTTCATATCCTATGTATTCAATTTTCACATCACTTCTAACACTAGGGCTATAGATGGTATTAATGACTATCATAGTTCTTATTTGGTTCTGCAGTGTCTTGCAAATTTAACTTCACAATGCATATTACCACAATGATGTCTTTGGTTGACAAACATTGCACTTGTACAAAATACTATTGCAGCATTCTTAGTAATTGACAATATGCCCTTTTTTATACCTTCACTTAGGAAACACACACCCTGAAATAAACATTTGACATGAATAACATACCACCAGGATAAATTATGCATAAAGAAGAAGTGGTCCCAAAGAGGGAGCAGCTTGAGCAAGTGATCTTGCTAAGTTTGAAGTTTTGAGTCACTAATGAAATAACTGCCTCCTGTTCTCTTAGGCCATAGTTTTAAATATATTCACATTCATTTATTGTGTGGTGTTTTTCCATTCATAGTTCTTCTCTGAGGTGATGGTTCCCTATTGAATGTTCTCATTCTTCTGTGTCATCAGGCATATGGGAGTCCATTTTGCATGTAACCTACTCATACAGACCATAAATTTAGAGAAGGCAATAAATGTGCTCAAGCAAAACTAGGAGGGACCTCGTAGTCCTACTCTGCACATAGTTGCTTTAAAACCAGTCAGCAATATCACATGAATCTCCAGGAAAGTGTGGCTTTGATTTATTCTAAGCATCTAGGATATTGTCAACTGGACAGAATGCCAAAGTTGACTCAACTTTTTGTTGTTTCTTTTTTTTGTTGTTGTATCATGTGTCTGACCCATTATCATAATTCAGGAGTCCATCCCTCCTATATAATATTTTTTCCCTAAGGATTCAGTTTGGGGAATATAATCCTTTGTATGTGATGCTTGATGGTTGGAATTTTAAGTTAAGGGATTTTGATCTTTAGGTGTTTTCACACCAGAGATCATAGTGTCATTTGGGATAGTGATAAAGACTGCAAAAATGTTTATTAATTTAGGATGTAGAAGTAGAAATATTTACATCAGTATATTTTTCATCAAATTATTTGGTAAAATAATGTATTCTCTATGAGCTTAAAACTCTTCCCCCATAACATGAAATATCAACATAATCACAGTATTAACATACATTATTACTTCCTCATTTTTCTTTCTAATAATCTATATGTGTTGTGGGGATCTAGCTTCATCTTTTATATTCTCTTATTGCTTTAGAAATAGTAGACTTTCAAACAGTAAGCACTGGACAGTTGAATCTATTTTGGTAATATTCTAGATAATGTACTAAATTGTCTAGCAGTGTAGGAATATTCACTAGTATTATTTGATTTGTTTATAAAGGTTTTTCTCCTGTTCAGTTCTTATTCTGAATAACACACATTGAGTATGCTGGGATAGGGTCCAGCATGGCCCTGACCTGTGACAATGGAAACCCTTGTTCTTTGGTGTAAAAGCAATGCAGGATGAAATTGAGTTGGAGATGGAACTACTTAATACAACACAAAGGGGCAAAATTTCAAAAAATATAAATCTTGCTGATGAAAATGTAGTTGAATAAGAACAGCATTCCTCTCCTGGGATCTTGTTAGCACAGCAAAATCTCAGCCCTGCTCCCACCCACAGAGATGCTCAGTCAGAATCTACACTTAAAACACTCAAGCCAAGTGATTCCTATTCCTGCTGAATATGAGAAGCCCTGTGCTCAAACCATTGTCACATTCACAGAAGCAGCCTACAGGTTTCCAAATTCTGGATTGTCTTTTGAAAAAGAAATTTTGTATAGAAGGAAACAGACATTTATAACTCACCTACTATGGGCAAGGACCAAGGTACATATACTGACTCATGTTTTACTTTAAACTTCCTACAGGTTTTGGAAAGCTGGTATCTGTGGGAAACCTGCACAGATCTTCTTATGCCCCATTTCTTAATCCATACTCTGTTTTCTAATGATAACTCCTTATTTACTGTTCCTGAAAATTTCAAATGAAATTCAAAACAAATGTATCTAATACCAAATTCATTATTTTGTCCTATCCTTCTTTATTGTAGTTGATCTCTTTCAGTCAAATCAATTATTAAATGGTTTATAATTAATGTCTACTACCTCAGCTTTGGAACTTGTTTAATATAAGGATTGCATTTTATTAATATGATGAATACCCTGTCTCTCTCATATATCCAGAGTAAATGGATTTTATGTAATATTGGTCTAGACATGATATCTCAGTTTGTCCCTTATTTTAGTCAATGCTATGATGTGATTTAGTTGTTCCAGAGGAAAATACCATACTTCTTTTAGATCTTGCAATCAGTAACTTTACTAACTATTCCCTTGAGGAGTAGATCCAGGAGTTTGCATTTATTATTAAAATGGCAAAAAAAAATCTCTTTTATTTAAAGAACACTGTGAAATGTTACTGGTTAGACATGCTACAAATAAGTCAAAAAAATCCTATATGACTCCGCTTTTTGGGCAAGGAGAAATCTTATGATGAGACCAAGGCAAAGCTGATAAAATAGAGATATTTTGTAACAAATTAAATTATTAAATCAAGATAAACTATTATTGGTGGTGATTACATTTATACCCTGTCTGTTTCCATTAACTTGTTAGTGATATGCTGAAAATAATTAGGATATTGGTTTCACCAGTGTCTCAGTAAAAAGTTTAAAATCTTTCTCAGCTCATGTCTACCTTCTGGATATTACCCAGGTAGGCTCCATTTCCCAGAGCAGTAAGAAGTAATATATAGAGTACTTGTGCATGGTTTGGCATTAATCAGAATGAGAACATCTTTAGACTTTAGGATTTTAAAAAAGCTGAATAATCCATTAGCTACACTTCAATGCTTATTGGTTTGGGCTTCCTGACTAAGAGAGTGTTACAAAAAGACGGACATCACAAGTCTACTGCCCTAGGATTGAAATTCTAGATCAAATACTCTCAAACCGCATTAAATAAGAAAATTTAATTAACTTCTTTTAATTCTGTATTTTTACTTGCAAATTGAATTTACTAAACATCAGAGCTCCTGCAAAGATTAAAATGAGGTACCCATTAAGAAGGCAGTGTTTGTGTATGTGTGTGTGTGTGTGTGTGTGTGTGTGTGTGTGTGTTAACTAGCCCATCTCCTATCACAATAAATATCAAGGTGTGGTCCAAACTGATCCAGTGTAAGAGAATATCAACTCACACAATACAAACTGACATTATGGAGCCTCTCACCCACAATGGGTATATGTATGTAGAATTATTTTAAGGCTTTAGAGGCATGACCCTCAAAGAATTAGGTTTACAAATCCTATAAAACAGATGCTTTAGATTAGTGGTGGTTCCCTGAGGAATAATATGAATGCTCAAAGAGGAAAGAAGAGCCTGAAACTCTAATAAAGGTACATATAAAATTAGAGTAAAATGTTCAAGATGATGGTGACTATGAGGGAGTGAGACTAGACATCATTTACTGAAGAACTCCTTTGTTTTGGACCCTGTAGTAACTACTGAGTATACATTGTCTAAAGAGCATTTCAAAGTCAATAAAAAAGATGCCATTAACCTTCCCCTACTATAACAACTGATGTTCAGGTAATTTACAGAATTTGCTTAGGGACAAACTACCCTTCATCAGAAAAGCGGATGCTAGAATAAAGATACCCTCTGACTCCACAGGAAGCAGACACAACAGGCTTACACTATATGGCATTAGGAGAAGTTAACAAAACTATCCTGCTAAGAAACTACTGAAAGGAATTCCAGTGATGAACAGGCAAAGATGAACCCTCACAACCACACTGCTGCTTTCCCAAAGCTATTTAGAGAGGTGCTCCTTGCCCTGAATAGCTGGCATAAAAATTCAGGACCCTCTGCACAGGAAGCCCCATGTAAATACAGAGTGGCACAAATCATTCAGATGAACAAAAATAATCTCCATTACTGTGATTTAAACTTTCTCATCTTCAATCAAGATTGGAAATATTGACAAAGTTTCTGGAACCTTGATAAAATCTACCAATTACTAATTACTCAGTTGCTAGTAACATCCGTCTAATTCTGTCCCACATTGGGCCTATCTGTTATTCAATTCTTGGTCAAAAACTCTAAATAGGTTGTCTCTATCAAATCCCCCCCCCCCCAGAGCTCAGGGAACCCTACAGAAAGAAGTAAGAAAGAGTGTTCAGAGCCAGAGGACAGGAAGGACACCAGAAGAACAAGGTCCCCTGAACCAACTGAGCAAGTCTCCTATGAACAAACATTAAAGCAATAAAAACAGGGTCTGCATGGGGCTGCTCCAGGTCCTCTGCATATATATGTATACACCATAGCTTTCAACCTAGTACTTGTATGGGAACACTGAATGAGTGAATAAGTGAGTTTTTGAATCTCATACCTGTTTTTGAGGCTCTTTTCTTTCTCTTGGGTTGCCTTGCCTAGCTTCAATGTGATAGTCTTTATTTTATCTTACATTTTATTCTCTCGTGTTTGGTTGTTATCTCTGAGAAGCCTGTTTTTTTCTAATGAGAGACAGAAAAGGAGTGGATTGAAGGGGAGATGGAATAGAGGGAGAAGAAACTATAATCAACATATATTGTATGAGAAAAGAATCGATTTTCAGTAAACAAAAAAAAAAAAAAACTTGATAACCTTGTCTTGTGATTTTGCTACCTGCCTTTAAAAAACATTCACCACATTACAACCAAATAGATGACAAATAGGCATGTTGAAAAAGATTTTAAGACATGTGGTATGTACATAATTCATACAAAATAACAATCTAACTGCAAATGGAATTATGGAATTCGCATTCCATTTTATTTCTTACTTTTCTACTTGCTGTCTTTTTCTGTCTTTGAAACCAAGATAAGAGAAACGTTTGTCAAAAACAAACATCCACATAAACTTCAAATGCATTCTGTTAGCTCTTCCTGTATACACATTATGGACACACTTGGAGAAAATATAACTCTTTCTCCAGAAGGTGACTCTCCTCCAAATTGCCAATGCCATCTCCCTCCTGACAAGCTCTACCAAGCAGCTGCCACCAATAGACACCAGCTCTCATATGTCTCAACTGGTTGCCAGCCTGCTTTTCTTTTTCCTTTGAAATTAAGTGCCCTCGTACTATGAGGATGGAGCTGTCAAGACCCGTATGCAAACCCTGGCCCAATTACGAAGTGGCAGGCAGCCCCTGGGTGGCTGCAGGGAGGAGGGACTCAAGCCATCACCCACAATACGGCTTAATATGATAACTTTGAGAGAGCTTAAAAAGGAGTTCAAAAGCAACAGAATAAATTAACCAGCCAGGGCTTTAGTCTGCTGGAGTTTGATGTTATCCTCTGCCCAGCTCCTGTCCATTAGCTTAATGAAAGCAAATCAAATGAATTATTGAATAAAAAAGATTTTCTTTTTAATGAAATCCATTGCTGATCAAATTAGATAATGGATGGATGAACAGTTTGAACAGCATAATGCATAGCCCACTCTCTCACTATTTTTAAGCATTAGAAGGGGCTTTTCTCTGAGATTGGACAAATGCCTCCTGACAATGTCCATCAGCATACAGGCTGTTCTCTAATGATAACCTTGTAGCTTTGGCAAGGCATCTGTGTAAGAGTGAGCTGCTAGTCACCCTGGGCTGATACACCAGATACAAGATCTTTCTATAGTGAAAATAACAGGAGATTAGACCCTGGAAAAGCTGAGTTATTTGCCGGTAATCCTTGCCAAGTCCTTTCTTTCTCTTGATCTCAGATCCCTCATCCACGTTGTCATATGAATATGCACCACACAGATTTGTATAAGCAACTTCCGTTGAAGCCTGATATACAAGAAATATTCAGTATATGTATTTAAATTTGCTTTTCTATTGTTGTGATAGATATCACAACCAAAAGCAATTTAGAAGGAAAAAAGGGCTTATTTGACTTATATTTTCAGGTATCATTGAGTGAAACCAAGCAGGAGAACAAGCAGGAACTGAAGCAGAAACCATGGGTGAAGGTTGCTTATTGACTTTCTTCTTGGTTCATATTCTTATACAGCCTAGGGCCTACCTGCCTACAAATGAACATCCTACAGTGGACTTGAAGCTGTATATCAATTAATAACCAAGAAGATACCGTCCTTTCGTCCCTGAACACTCATCCATTGTACCCAGGTGCTAAGTTTAGAGATCACGACAGATGGAAGTAGTGTAGGTTATGACTACAAAGGATTAGACACTTCCAGTGTTAACCACCCAGAAATAATGCTCTTATAATGCAGGTGCCCAATTTTCATCTCATAAAATTTTCCTTGCACAGGGAAGTCATATCTGTCACAAGAATTCTTCACAGGGGAGACATAAACAATGTCTATTCCCTTCTTCTCATGTGGTCCCAATGATAAGACAAGGCACTATTTCACCAAATTTCACCTTGAGGGAACCAAATGAGTTCACTGAGATTAAAAATAGAGCATGGGTGAAGGGTTAGTAACAGGTACATACATGGGTACCCCTAAAGCAAACACTTTGGAATGTCTTCATCCATCATGGATAACAGCTCCCCCAAAGTTGCATGTATTGAAACCACTTCCCTTAGTTTTTCTCAGACTATGTACTCTAGCTTCTCCCCAAGACCACAAGAGCATGTGCAATTAGGATGAAATTAGAATATCTAGAGGAGTGGCCAGCCACTCAGGTGAGAGACCAGTGATCTTCCCTTCCCCATCTTTATAGGAGGGAATGCAAACATCCCAGAGACCCTATTTCCATGGACTTTAAAATGTAAGCCTATCTGATTTCATGATGATGATGACAGTCTGTCTCTGAAGATACTGCCTTACAACACTATCACACAAACTGTCAAGATAAACATATATTTAGGTAAGACCTATTAAGCCACCACCATTTCACTCTCCATGCTATGAGATGCCTATGAGTATGGACCTATATTTCTTCTGAATATATTTTAAACAAGTAAAAGAATTTCATCAATGAACTTGATTTCTTCTTTAGCATCCTGCACACATTAGGCTTTTGAAAGAAGTATTCAAATAGGAAATACAGCACTTATAAATATGGAATCCTGCTCTTTCTATTTAAGCCATGGTTTTACTCTTAACCTTTTAATATCAACCATAAATCAGCTGAGAGGAGGATGGGTTTGATTACAATTTCACTATTTATCTACTGAGATTATGGACAAGATCTTCAATGCATATTGGACTATCAATATTTTCATATTAAATCAGCCATCATAGTCGAAAGGTCATACATTTTAATTGATCTTTAGTAAAATGAGAGGGTAATAGTAAGTTCTTTTCTCAAATAGACTACTTATATCTTCCTTGAAATATGAGCTTCTTGAGAGCACACTCCCAGGCAGCTTCCTTCTGACACACAGGATACATTAACTACTCCCCATAATGTGCTAATTAGCAAATGAATTAATGTGTGTACTAGCTCTCTTCTTTTGGAAAAGAAATGAGCTCTTTTTCTTTGCAAAAATAAGTCAGTGTTGTGGCCCAAAAGGACTATCATATGACATTTAAAGGGACATAGCCTTTATTTGAAGACTGAGATAGAGAAAAATTAGTTGACAAAGTTCAACATTCTTTCATGATTTAAAAAAAAAATGTTGACAAATTAAGTGGAGGAAGAATTCACAATGCAATAAAGGCCACAAAACACATACCAGTGGAAGGAAGAGGTAGAACTTGAAAGCTTTTCATGTAAGTACTGGAGCAAGGCAATGATGCATATGAATAGTGCTTCTATAGGACATGGTCCTCTTGAGCCTACACAGAGTAATTACCCACAGAAAACAAACATGGTCTAGTCTGAAAGAGACAAGTGGTATTTTCAGATGATGCAATCATATATGCAGAGCTAGAGATATTGAGATCCATAAATATCTATATGTAGGGAAGAAGAGGAGGCTTTGGCTTACTGTACAAGACTGAAACCCACATATTGCATAGTGTTTCAAAACCAGCATTTACTAGTGATGGATGGGGGTGGGGATACCTGCATTAGACAAGAATTTTCAAGGATGGCTTATCTAGTAAATCATTCTGGTGACTAGCAGAATATTGAGAATATCTTTAGTGATCACACCATCAGTTCTTTATTCACAAAAGAACAAAGGGACAATTTATGCTATTGACCTTGATTATGACATCAAAACTACTATGGCCAATGAAATGGGTCTTATGTTCCTCTACAAGGGACACAAAAAGAAGTACTGAGTATTGCCTAGAAGCTGCATCTGACAAAGAGGGAATGCTGGACAAACTGTAAACATTTTAGACATTCTAGTGTACAACAGGGAGAACCAGATTTACAGAACAATTGTCAATAAGATAGTTGTTATAAAAGCAATGGACTCAACAGGTTATGATAGTACAGTAAGTGAAAAAGGAGACCATGTACAGTAAGTGAAAAAGGAGACCATGAATTTAAGAGTAGAGAGGGGTATATGGGAGAGTTTAGAGAAAGAAAAAGGCAGGGGAAACACTGACATTAAATTATAATCTCAAAAAAAAGTGTAAAAAACAGTGAACCTTATATATGAAATCAAGGTCATATGTGGGTCATTTGACAAAAACTGGAATACAGGCAGTAGAATATGTAATTTAAATATTGTCTGGGTATTAAATTTACTGAAGTTGCTAGTTGTTTTATAATTATGTTAGGACAATTTTCCTTCTCTTAGGAAGTATGCATTGATGTTATTAGGTTTGAAGCACCATTATTTATTATAACTCATCCTTAAATGTCTAGAAAGAATGCAGAAAATCTGTAAATATTATGAAATGATAACAATAGGTAAGCCTGGGTTAAGAGTAGTAAGTATTCCTTTTGTTGTTTGGTTTTTTCCAGACAGGGTATCTCTGTGTAGTTTTGGTGCCTGTCCTGGATCTCGCCCTGTAGACCAGGCTGGCCTCGAACTCACAGAGATCTGTCTGGCTCTGCCTCCTGAGTGCTGGGATTAAAGGCATGTGCCACCACTGCCTAGCTAGTAAGGGTTCTTTTTATTTACTTTTTCCTCCTTTACATTTCCTACACTTAAATATAATGTGAACAATATTTCAAAATCGTCTTTGCAATACAATGAGAAATAATTTAAAATGTGAGCTAATTGGATGGAACTGCTTAGAGAAAGATAAAGTGGGGGAAGAATGAATATGCCAGATTTCCTGGTTCATTCTCTCTGTCTTTATCTCTTGTATGCCCTGTGTGTATGTGTGTGTGTGTGTGTGTGTGTGTGTGTGTGTGTGTGTGTGTCTCCTTTCTCTCTTTCTCTGTCTCTGTCTCTCTCCACCTCTCTCTGTCTCTCTTTGTGTATATGCTCATGTTTATACAGGAAAGTTTACATACTTACCCATATAAGACTGTGAAAAATAGTGGACAAACTCAGCTGTCATTCCCCAGCACCTCTGACTTTTTTTCTGACACAAGCTCTATCATTGGCCTGAATTTTGCTAAATAGCCTGCTTGGCCACACAGCTACATGCATGTGTCTGACACTGCCTCCTCAGTGCTTTGATTACAAGCACATGCCATCATATCTGTTTTTTTTTTTAAAAAAAAAAAAACAAATATGGATTCACAATAATTGAAATCAGGTTTCAAGTTTGGAAGGCAGTTTACAGACTAATCTAGTAAATCAGCACCCTAATTCTTTAAAGACTTTAAACATTTTTGCTCTTATTTTATGTGTACGAGTCATTTTCTTTTTGGCCTACATATATATTGACTTCATCACATGCATGCAGTGCCCACTAGTGCTCTTAACCACTGGGCCCCTCCCCAACTCATGAACCTCATCTCACAATATTATCTGATTTTGTTGTGCAGTGCAGAATATAATAGCTAGAAGCTACCTTAGTTGACTCACAAATGAAATGATTCCTAGAACATCTCTCCCTATTTTGAGAGTTGAACTCTTTCCCTCCCATCCTACCTTGTACTCCTTCTCTGTCTTCAAGTTGCTTTGTCCATCACATAAAGTGGAAGATGCAAGGCATGTATTTGCTGAGTCACAACAGCAATCTAGGATCTACAAACCAGAGCTCTTGTGTTTTGAGGAAATGGGATCTGATGAACTTGGATCAGACTCTCCTGCTTTTATAAATCTAAAAATTATAAGTACTTTATTAGCAATATATGATGAAATATATGACTGTCACCTGATTCCTTTTAGTATATTCTCAAATTGGTTTGTTCTACAAGATAGGCCCAGAAGGGTTCTTTATTTTTCTTTCATTGCTCCTATTTTGGGAATACCAAAAAGAGTTATTATAAATCACTCAGGCATGAAACAAATGACTGAACTAAACTTGTGAAATGACTTCAATTTACAAACTAACAAAGCCTGTGTGCTCCTGCAGAGGCAATAGTCTATTATAAGAATTGCTCTGCAGTTTAGGGTTTAGCATTCAGGCCTCAGCCAGGAGATAGAGATGAAATTGCTTATGAACTTCATCTCAGAACACTATCTAACTTGGTTGTGTGATACAAAACACCCAAACTACGAGCCTCCTCAGCTGAATGGAGAGAGAGATTGGAAATTTCAAAGATTAGTTTTTGAACTTGAAGAGCCAGTCAATATTCTACACCTAATTTTCTAGAACTGACCATTTTGTCACTCCAACTGGATGGCAATACTGATACTACAACTCTCTAAGAAAACAGAAATGTTAAAAGGGGAAAAGAGAAGGGTGGGGATTTAGCTCAGCAGGGGATGGCTTGCCTGACAAGTATAAAGTCAGGGGTTAGATTGCTGGTACAAAAAAAAAAAACAAGAACAAAAACTCTGACTCAACAATATTGAGCTTTGAGCTGAGGTTAATAAGCATGGATACAGAAGTCATTTTCTTCTTCACTATTATTCCACGTATGAGTGAGTCAGTGATCAATGTGAGGTTTTTGAAGAATTATTCTGTTAATGCAATGTTACCATCCACCAAAAACTCAGCACCTATGACCTGTTTGGGACTGTCCCTACTCCGTGTTTGTCTCTGTACCAAGGGTCCCATACCTAATACAACACAGTTCCCTTAAAGGTTCAAGCTGAACTAGGAAAGCAAGCTATAAATAGGTCATTGAAATACTACTTGATGGGCATAATGATGAAGAGGGCACTTGGAAACAGTATAAAAACTTCATAAATGGCAAAACTGAGAATCCTAAATGCACTGCAGCACACTGCACTGAATAGTTCTTAGCAAAATGGACTGTCACTTATAACTAACCAACCAGATCTTTGGCTGGCACAATAATTTCCAACTGTCAAGAGGCTATTTAGAAATATTGTAATCTAAGGCCATGTACATCCTTGAGAATAGGGATAGGGTAATAGCTGAGAGATGTGGATATTCCTATCATAGGTCATCCCAGGAGAACCTCAGTCCCACATCAGAAAATGAACATGTAGAGAAAATATTTAAGGATAAAATCTACTCTCCAAAATTCACAGTTTTAACTTTCAAATACCAGTAACTGAGAACATGTCTGTATTTGGACACAGGGATACTAAAAAATGTAACTGAGTCATTGACATGAGTCTGAATTTAGCACAATGAATGTCCTATTAAGAGATTAACACACAAGGACTGAGACTGAAGAGTTTTGTAAAAGTTACAACTAATTTTACAATACTTTCAGATTTAAAGAAATGCTAAAGTGAAAATGGAGTCATATATACCCCATACTCAGGTTCCACTATTAAAATCTTACATTAGAATTGTACATTTAGTATAGTGAATGAACCAAGATGTCTGAATTAATGGTGCTCTATATTTTATTCATCATAGTTCTTTAATTTCTCTCTAATGAACATTTTCTTTTTCTCAAAAATGTGGGTAGGTTACCATATGATATGTGATTTCCATGCTTCCTTACATTCTACCTAACAATTTTTCCCCTCTCATTTGGATGACTTACATAGTTTTATATAATATTATTATTTTACAGATGGCTTTTGATTTGTATCTTTTTCCTTTCCAACCATTTATAGTGTAACTTTTGGGAAAATATAACTATGTGCAGCCATGTATGAAGGGTGGGTTGATAAGCAACCCTGCAGCAGTACTTTTCTTTGAGCAGACAGTCAGCTCACAGATAACAACACAGAGACACAGAGACGACTTCTTATTAATTATGAAAGCTTGGCCTTTAGCAGAGGCTTGTCTCAACTAGCTCTTACAACTTAAATTAACTCATTTATATTAATCTATGTTTTGCCACATGGAGTTACCTCTCTTCTATCTTGCACCACCTGTTTTCTCTCAGTGTCTGGATGGTGACTCTTCCTTTCTTCTTCCCAGAGTTCTCTCTCCACCTGGAATTATGGCCTATACCTCCTGCATAGCTATTGGCCATTCAGCTTTTTATTTGACCAATCACAGCAATATATTTTCACATAGTATACAAATATCCCACAGCATTTCTCCTTTGGTCTAAATAAAAAGAGGTTAAATTCTAACACAGTAAAACTATATACAATAAGATCAATTATCAACTAAGAATATTTACAATGTGCAGTCCATTTGTACTTGGCAAATGTAGCCAGAGTTTTCCTGCCTTGCCCACAGTCAGGACAAATCTTTGTCACCCGCCAGTCCCACCGCTGCTCAGACCCAACCAAGTAAACACAGAGACTTATATTGATTACAAACTGTATGGCCGTGGCAGGCTTCTTGCTAACTGTTCTTATAGCTTAAATTAATCCATTTCCATAAATCTATACCTTGCCATGTGGCTCGTGGCTTACTGGCATCTTCACATGCTGCTGGTCATGGTGACGGCTGGCAGTGACTCCTTCTGCCTTCCTGTTCTTTCTTTTCTCCTCTCTGTTAGTCCTGCCTATACTTCCTGCCTAGCCACTGGCCAATCAGTGTTTTATTTATTGACCAATCAGAGCAACACATTTGCCATACAGAACATCCCACAGCATCCCCCCCCCCTTTTTTGTCAAAAAGGAAGGTTTTAACCTTAACAAAGTAAAATTCATATAATTTGGGAATTTGGGCATAACTTCTCTTACTACTTCCTGCTGGAGGGGGGTGCTGTATCTTACGGGGACACAAAGAAAATTTTAAGATTATGGAATAGTCCATGAGGCTGTATTGTCTGAGCCAGTTGCCTTGAAACCGATCTGGACGTTGGATTATCTGGGCCATGGTGTCATCGGAGATCTTTCAGGGGGTCTTGGCTGGTCAAACCTGATGTATTTTAATCTGGAACAAATCCATAGCCTCTGGCTTTCTGTGGGAACAAAAGCAGAGTCTCCTTTCCAAAGTAACACATCCTTACATCCAAATTTTAAAGTCAAGGAATATACATATTGGTTTAACTCAACATCTTTTATGATCAAAAGTTTTTCTGCAGTTAAAAATCCCAAAGACAACACAATCCAGATTCTCTGTGTAATATTTGTCTTTACATGGCTTATTTTTATATTAATTTTACTGTCCCTTTAAAGACTTTATTTTTTAAAACTATGTATTTATTTATATAATGGTATATATCACCTTTTTTTTTCTCTTTCAAGCCTATGTATATTTTACACACATTGTAAACTATTACATCAGAATCTGTCTTATTGTGAATCTATTGCTTTAAACTCCAGCATTTGTAAGACTGAAACGGCGCTATGGCTGCTGACTCTGCCCACCTCAGCTTACCAACATGGCGGTGGTACTTTTACCACCAGCTCTGGAAGCTATGCTTTTATCCAAGCAGAGTGTATCCCAGAAACCTCTTTTTTTTTTTTTTTTTTTTTTTTTTTTGGTATGTACTAGCAAAGGCTAAATCCACCATGCAGCTTAATGTGCCACTTGCAGAGGCCTTATTCCCGCCATACTGCAGGTTGAGCGCACACACCAGGAACCCACAAGTAGCTCAAACCAGCAAGCTGCCGCTCATTTGAGAGAGACAATGAGGAAGCTGTTTTTAGCTCTGTTTTAGAATCTTTTCTCGGGTTTTAGGTGGAAACTTTTGCCAACTCATTGGGCGCCATTTGTAGCTAGAGTTTTCCTGCCTTGCCCACAGTCAGGACAAATCTCTATCACCTGCCAGTCCCACAGTCACTCAGACCCAATCAAGTAAACACAGAGACTTATATTGCTTACAAACTGTATGGCCATGGCAGGCTTCTTGTTAACTGTTCTTTTAGCTTAACTTAATTCATTTCCATAATTCTGTACCTTGCCAATTGGCTTATGGCTTACTGGCATCTTCACATGCCACTGGTCATGGCGGCGGCTGGCAGTGACTCCTTCTGCCTTCCTGTTCTTTCTTTTCTCCTCTCTGTTAGTCCCACCTATGCTTCCTGCCTAGCCACTGGTCAATCAGTGTTTTATTTATTGACCAATCAGAGCAACACATTTGCCATACAGAACATCCCACAGTAGGCAAATTTCAAGAAATTATTGTATTATCTACCTTAAACAATAGTAGAAACATATATACAGAATTTTTAAAAAAAAAAACCTTAAATCTGTATCAATATGCAAAACTCTATAACAATATAAAATATTTGAGATTAATAGTTGCTTTTCATTTTTTTTATTATTTTACAACACCATTCAGTTCAACATAATAGCCACAGATTCCCCTGTTCTCCCCCTCTCGCCCCCCCTCCCCCCAGCCCACCCCCCATTCCCACCAATAATCTACCCTTTTATCCTATCATTTTATATCCCCTTTTCTTTCTTTTCAGAAAGAGATCCCTGAATCTAACATTTGTTTAGCTTTTTTTCTGACAATTACCAATAATAACATGTAACTAACTCCCCTAAATGATGACAAACATCCAAATTTCACCAAATGACCAAAAACCATCCACCTCACCTCTTGGGAATGTGTGTGTCATGTTCTCTAGACTGTTTCCTATTATCTGGGGGCAATGGCATCTTTGGGGACCCTGAGAAAATTAAGATAATGGTCAAGTCCTTGGAGAGCTAGCTATAACATTTGCTGTTCAGTCTCTGTGCAATGTGAAAGTGCAAAGCTTAACAACAGTCCTGACTAGAATATTCTGTGAGGCTTGATCACCTCAGCTACAACCTTTGAAGTTGTTCTGGATGTAGAATTTTAAGGAAATTTCAAAAAAGGCATCTGAGAGGCTGGATCACTTGGACTATTTGTCTTAATTCATATCTTGTCTTTAAAAAAACCATAAAGTTTTAAATATAACATATATATTTGCATTAACACAAGTATGGAATATGCCGTGTGTACAAGTCTGTTAAAGATGATTTTTTTTTTTGTTTTATGTTTGACAAGGTAAAAGGCATCTGTTAACTTTATAAGTTTGTTTGGACTGTATAACCAAACTGTACAATAAATCTATATCCATGCCATATGAAAGGATGGCATGTAATAATAAGTCATGAGGATTCTGTAGCCAACAAGATTTATCATGTCTTATCCAGTCTCAGAGCTGTTCCCATGTATAGGGATGAGTATATACATCAGCTATCTTGTAGTTTTTCATTGTTGTTCCTTCATGTTTGTACCAAGATTTTCAGGATGTCTCCCTGAGTCAAATCCAATCTCAATTAACTTTGAAGAAATCCACAGGTTTTTTGTTCCCTGTGGAGACAAAAGTACAACCTCTCCCCCAACAGAACCCATTTTCAACTTTCACTCTGAAGCCAAGACATCCCTAAAGTATATAGGCTGGTTTAATTCAGCAGTTCCTTCCAAAATCCAATGTCTCTCAGAAGTTGCCATTTACTCATCAGCATTCAAAAAATTCAAAGTCAACAAAGTAACAGAAAGGATCCAGGTATCCTGTGTATCTTTGACCTTTATGTGGTTTATTTTTTATATTACTTTACTCTTTATTTAAAGACTTTATTATTTTTAACTATTTCTTCTTTGTATGACTGTCTACACCCATTTTATTTTCTTTCATTATCTTCTAAGCATACTTTTAAGCATAATATGCCTATTCAGAGGTTTTCTCCACCTGGAACTGGTTTTCTGCACATTTGCAGCCTTCTCTGATCATGTGAGTCAAATCTTTTTTTTTTTTTTTTTTGGTTTTTTGAGACAGGGTTTCTCTGTGTAGCTTTGCGCCTTTCCTGGGACTCACTTGGTAGCCCAGGCTGGCCTCGAACTCACAGAGATCCGCCTGGCTCTGCCTCCCAAGTGCTGGGATTAAAGGCTTACACCACCACCGCCCGGCGTGAGTCAAATCTTAAATGGCTAGGCTACCACTGAACACCTGTGGAGGTTGTATCTGATCCCATATGTTCCATAAAAATCTAGCCTGATGTCAGTGGGTACCATCCTGGCGCAACATTTACCTGCCTCAGGGAATTTGTTGTGTCTACTACCTATAACAGGAGTTTGTCCCCAGTGTAGGCTGCTCAAATGCTAAGCTGCACAACAGGGCCTCTTAAAAAGAACTGTGCATCTGTTTGCTGACCTTACCTGAGCAACCACTTTCTCAGGCCCTATGTGGATACTTAAGGGCCAATGTTTGACACCATATGCAGTGAGTCTTTCTCTGTCCCAGCAGACAGCTCCAAAATCATGACACCCAGACTTATTAATTATGAAAGCTTGGTCAATAGCTTAGGCTTGTTTCTAATTAGGTCTTATAACTTATATTAACCCATATCTTTTAATCTACATTCTTTTATGTGTCTCAGTTACCTTTACTTTTAATGCCCATGTTGCTTGCTCTGTGTCTCCTGGCATATAATAACTACATAAGATCAGAAAACTTTCATTTTATCTGTTAACAACAAAAAGAATTCTGGTGTTTACACTCGAGTTTCTTCCATTGTAGTTTTTAATTATAAAACACAGGGGCATTTTTTGTTTCTTTAAAATATTTCAGTATCAAAGTAGATTTCAATATCTCCACCCATATTCAGAGCATTAACATCTCTATCTATCTTTTTCTTTTGTCACATTTTTTTACCAGTCATGACTACCACACCTCCAAAACTTCATTCTTCTATAGGCAAAGTCCCTATCTTATAAGAAATGTATCATATACCTACAATATGTTCTTCATGGCTCAGGGAACACAGAGGGTGGTATTGGAAGAGCCAAGAACTTTTACAAAAAAAAATTGTCTTCTGGACTTAACATAGCTATTGTACTTATGGACTTAATGTGCCCATGGTTATCTCATAAAACATACAAAAGATTGGGCCTATCAACCTTTAGTTGCAGATAAGGGATGGGTCTATGAGCTTGTACCCCTACCCTTTCCAATGTTCCCAGTAGTTAAGGAATTTGGGTATTCTGATAGTTTTAGCTGTCAATTCAACATAATGCAGAGTCATCTGAGAAGAAAGCCTCAACTGAGGAATTATTTAGCTAAAACTGGTCTGTAGGAATGTTTCCATCAAAAAGTTTTGGTTGCAATTGAAGTAGGTGCCCCAGCCTTTTGTGGGTAGCAGCATTTCCTGGGCAGGTAGTCCTGAACTGTGAAAAACTATAGCCTGATTATGACCAGCAAACATCTCTGCCTTAAGTGTTTTACTCTAGCTCCTGCCTTGATTACCTTCAAGGTAATGATTTGGGGTTGTCAGCTGGATCAAACCTTTCTCCTTTCAAACTTAGTTCTGTTTGGTCACAGAATTTCATCACAGAAAAACAAAGGAAAGAAGAAGGTTGGAGATGAAATATCAGTTTCTTCAATGGGATAGCAACAGAGTAGTAATCCTTGCCCCTCTCTCCCCTGAATAACTTCCTCACCATGTTTTGATAACTCTTGAATTAAACTCAGTGTGACACACACACACACACACACACACACACACACACACACAAGCACAAATGCATAAAAGTAGGGGTTACTTGTTGAGAAGAAGGGTGCCTGTGAGAGAGTGGAGAGAGTGAAGGAGATGAGAGATGAGACAAGTGGGTGAAAATAACAAAAAATCATTTTTAAATATTATGAAACTGTCAAAATTTTAAATGGGAAAATTAGTTATTAAATACTAAAAGAAATTACAAGGAGCTAAGATTCCATCTTTGTAGGTTTGTAGTAGATGAGTAAAACCCACTTACCCATTGAAACACTGAAGCAGTAGTTACAGGAAATGAGCAGGAAAACAGGAATTCTTTTGTAGTGGTGCTGATATTTTACATTTCTTGTAGTTGAATTTAGTAAAGGAGTACCTGTTTTTTCTTACAAAAATTTATAATGTCAGCACAGTTCTGAATATTGTATGGTGTTCATGTCCCAGAAATTTAAAATTTATTTTCTTTCAGATTTTTCAAATCTGGCAATCTAGTTTAAGGTCAGAACTTTTCTGACTGTTAAGTTAATTCCAGTCATTAGAGTTATGACTGGGATTTATCATTTTAAAATTCATGTAGAACTTTCATGGAGTGGGCAATGTACCAGGCATTGAAGGATGCAGGATGGATTAGACTCTGTCCCTGACTTTGAGAGGCTCATCAGTCAGTATAAACTATAGACCCACATAACTGAAGTAAAAGAAGGTAGATGCCAAAATACAGGAAGTTTTGTAGGACATATTATAGGAGAATGTCTCCAAAATAAGTGTGAATTAAGAAATAGGTAGAATATAGATTAATCAAGGTTTTGTAGAAAAGGAATAAATTCTTGGTATTTAGGACAAATTTTATGAACTGATTTGAACAAGAGAGAAACACAGCCACATCCGATCCTTGTCCCCAAAACCATAATTCTCTCTTTTGTGGAGGTTTAGCTCCAGAGCTGAGATAAATTTTTGGCATTTGGCATTTCTTGCTACATTTTAAAGTCCACCTTAGGATATATTCATACTCTTGTTAAATAAAAAATAGTTTAGTTGAATAGAAAAATATTTTCTATAAAAATATCATTCCACCAGAAAGCATACTAAATAATGGACTGAGCATTTCAATTCTTTAAGAGAATATTTTTCTGTTCAGATTTCATAATATACAGGTGAATATTAAAGCAATAACAATTATGGTCACTTAATAGTATTTTTTTTCTGCTATTTTCTAGGCAAGGCAATTTATTTTCAAATGCATAAGCTGCAAATGGAGAGCTATTATTATGGTAATGGACTAAATGCAAAACAAATGTGGTCCCGACACATGGAAAGCCTTCCCACAATACTACCCAGCAAAGATTTGCACTTTCACAGATATTAAAAAGATATGCTCCTTTATCAGTATGCCCAGTCATTACTCCAGAGAGTTTCCCATGTGCCCAACACTGCACTGTGATATAGAGATAGAAATGCCTGCTTCCTGCTTCCCAGATTCTATATGTGGGATAAAAGCATAAGCCCTCTATCAGGGGAGAATTGTTTACTTGAATTCTTCATTGTATTGGTTTGTATTTGCCTAATGGTGCCAGGGAAGATCTCAGAGGATATGAGAACCCAAGACTGATGGTTTGGCTGGGGTTTGCCAGATTCATAAATGGTGTGGCAGCATTTCAGGCAACAAGATGGACACTTAGAAAGGGCCAGAAGTACAAAGGCTAACAAGAGCTGAGAGATGATAAGTGGAAGAAGACTCAGAGAACTTATTCTAAAATTGAATGTGAAGGAACATGGGAGATGCTTTCAAATTCTGACTCTGGGAAGATGGAGCTGGAAATGATGTTTTCAGAAAGGTGTTTCTTTGAAAATACTCTCTTCTAGAGCTGTGTTTTGATCCCATTTTAGTCTAAAATTGTCTTGTCAATCATTCAATGCGGCATATTGAAAATGTAGCCTTTCCCAGCTAACATTCTCTGTTCATTAGCACTGTATTTTGAGGCATAGATGGCTTTTTATTTCAATAATCCCCATAGAGCCTCAATGCACATAGAATATTGGTGAGTTGAATAAAAAGAAAAATTGATTGCTGATCTAACACCAATGATGGGTCTAGTGAATCTAAGTTATACTATATTGGAACAATGACAACATCTCTTGATGATCATTTTAAGTATACAATTGCTGAACTTCAATGGATACTGTTAAGATTAAATAGCATAGTTGATATAAATGTGTCAATACAAATGCTTCACCTATAAAGCATGCTTAATAAACATGCTAACTCACATCTTTTCTTCTTTTCTCTTTATCTTATGCACAAATCTCAATACCCTCAAACACGAAGCATAAAGAAGCAATGAAACTGAAGCCAGGACCATTAGGTAATTCTGCATCTTTGTCATGCTTCAGAGATCCTGACTGAGCACTCCCAGAGTTTCGCTCTTATTCAACCTGCAAAAATAATCTGAGTTGACTACCAAAAACTGAAATGATACACTAAATATCTCAGTGTATTCGTATGTGTGTGTGTTATCTTCCTTTTTAATTGAAAAATAGATATTTTTCATATAAAATATTATGATTATGGTTCCCCTCTCCCAATGCCTCCAAGATCCTCCCCACATCCCCACTTACCCAATCTACACACTCTCTTTTTCTCTCTTACAAGCATTAAAGAATAAAGAAAAAAAAAAGGAAGATAAAATAAAAACAACAACAACAAAAAACCTAAATGGGACAAAGCACAGGTCTGGGCTGCTGGGGTCACCCCAGAACTGGCTGTTTTCTGCTTCACCTCTTCTGTTGTCAGCGTTCTGTTGTGTAACAGTTTCCTCCTGGTTTGAAACTTTCCATCCAGAGAGAAAGCTCCTTAAACTTGATGGCAAACAACTCAAAACAGTTTGAGGAAGTTCCTGAACCTGAACAGATTCTCTAGGCCCCTCATGCCACCCTAGAATATATACACAGCTAGCAGAAAGATCATTCTCAGAGGAAGACTAGCTTACTAGAAATAGAATACCAACAGAGCTACTCCAAAGAGATTTAGACCAACTGAGTTACTTGGGAAAAACACCTTCGAATCTCTTGAGCTGCCTGCAGGCTATGCAGTGTGCTCCAGGCTCCCAGGTTTTGTGAGTGATCAGGCATGCTGGGTTAGGCCTTGGTAATGCAACTGTCTTTGAGTCATTTCTGCCTCTGTAAGTAACCCCTCACCCATATCCTGTACGTAACTTCAATAAAATGCATTGACTCATCAAGTTGGACTTTTGTTGCATCTGTCCATTGGCCTGTTGTGGGCTTCTTATCTGGGTAGAATAGACATGTGTGTTGTTTCTCTCCAAGAAAAATCTTGTCACACAAAAATCTCCCAGCAATAATTCCTTTCTTTTTCTTCTTGATTTTCATAGTGATGCATCCTCATGGTCTACTCCCTAATTTTGAACAACTTAGAAGGTATTCTTCTCTGTGTCTTTTATGGTCTGTCATTTATCAAAGTAATGATTGTTTTCCTTACTTTCTTCCGTTATAATTCCACATAAATATGCTAGCACTTTGTTCTAGCCCCTAAAAAACATTGACAAACATCCCTGATCTTTCAGTGAGAAATACCTCCTACCTAGCTTCCACCTGGATATCTTTACATTCTAACATGTTTCTAAACTTCTGTGATGGAGGAAAATCCCCTTAGGATTCTCATTTTCTAAACTGGGCCTTTGTTTATGTCCATAAGAAATGCCATTGTTGGGCAGTGGTGGCACACACCTTTAATCCCAGCACTCGGAAGGCAGAGGCAGGCCGATATCTATGAGTTTGAGGTCAGCCTGGGCTACAAAGTGAGTTCCAGGACAGGCTCCGAAGCTACACAGAGAAACCCTGTCTCAAAAAAAAAAAAAATGCTACCATCTTTCCTAAAATTTATCAGATTTTCTGGTTCTAAAATTCTTAACTTTTCTTGAGTCATTATTCAATAATTGCCAGAATTTTAGCTTAACATTATGTAAGGACTGTTGTAGCCAGAAAAATTTTTCCTGCCTGCTGGTACTTGAATAACTAGTCAGAGACTTAATATTAATTACAAACTGTTTGGTCTATGGCTCAAGCGTCTTGCTAGCTAGCTCTTTTATCTTAAATGAACCCATTGCTATTAATCTATGTTTTTCCATGTGGCCATAGTGTTACCAGTCTGTTGACAAGTTGCTCCTTGGGTGGTGGGCTGGCATCTGCTCTGACTCTGCCTTCTTCTCCCTGCGTCGTTCTTGGATTTCCTGCCTGGCTTTTATCCTGTCTTACCATAGACCAAAACAGTTTCTTTATTAAAAAATAGTAGGAGCACATATTCACAGCATAGAGAAAGATCATTCAACAGCAGACTAATCCATGCTCAACAAACAAACCAACACTATCATTGTGTGGTAGTGCAGGTATGTAATTTTAGCACAAAAGGCATATGTGGGAGGACCACCATTAGTCCAAAGCTAGCCTCAGTTATATATAGGGTTCCAGGCTAGCCTGGACTACAGAATGAAGGTTTCAAAAAAAGAAACAAGACAAAAACAAACAAACAAACAAATAAGCAAACAAAACTACCATAGCCTACATCTAGCCTTATCACCTTCCTCTTAGAAAAAGAGGAAGAAAAAGAAATTTCAATAATTTCATTTCCCACTGTACTAGCCTTCAAATTCTTCTTTAACTCACAGAACAACCTGTTGTAGCACTTACTCTGTATACAGCACAGTTCTATTTATGGAATTCTCCAGTTGGCTGTGGTGATATATTGTGTACCCCAATAAAGCTTAGCTAGGATCATAGGAGAGAGCCAGCCACTAAATTAGACATAGAGGTCAGGCAGTGATAGCACACACCTTTAATCCTATCACTCAGGAGGCAGAGATCTATTTGAATCTCTATGAGTTCAAGGCCACACTGGGCCACATGAAAGAAACAGAACCAGGCAGTGGCAGCACATGCCTTTAATCCCAGAAAGTATTATAGCAGGACACAGAAAGGTATATAAGGCTTGAGGAAAAAGGAACTTTCTCTTTTGAGGCTGAGGATTTTGTAGAGGTAAGCTATTGCCTAGCTGTTCTACTTCTCTGATCTTTCAGCTTTCACCCCAGTATCTGGCTCTGGGTTTTTTATTATAAGACATTTTAAGATTTTTGTTACAGTTGGCACACTTTTAATTGTTTCCATTATTAAGAAAGAAAATATCCATGGCATTTCAGCCCTGCAGGTTAATCATTAAAATATATCAGGCTAGTACCTTAAGAAATGGAGAATATTAGGCTTGCTTCTCTTCCTTTCCCTTCACATATTGGAGTAAGATAGAACTCATTCCCAGTGTCATATGATCTCCAGACTGTTGGCTTGCCTTCTGCCTTCTCCTCTAATGCCATCATTCTTGGCCTGTCAAAGTCTGTCATTTACCACAGCTCAAATTCTAACTCATGGCTCAAGCTTGGTCTGAAGCCTTGAGTGATATTTTCCAATATTTGAGATGGAAAACAAGTTCTTTTCTCATAACTCTGAAAAGAGAGTTTCTCTCATATGTCTGGGTTATACTCATGCACAGAAGTAATTTAGAGCGATGGTTTCATTCACTCTGTTATTTTAGGCTCTACATTACCATCAACATTAGAGCAGGGCTGTTGACTTTAGGTATAAGATTAGTGAGAAGGTTTATTACTTCAAATTAGACCTTCTGATGAGATTCAAATGCTCCCATATAATTATTGCCAGCGAGAAATGATCCACCACCATACATTTAATTGCAGTCTTCTTCTTTTTTTTAAAGGGAAGGGGTGGAAGGGAAGAGTTACGATATTGATTCATTGAAGTGAATCAGGTAAATAACATTTAGTGCTGGAGGCTTTAAAGGTTCATCCGTTTCTATTTATTCCTGTAACTTAAAGAGCTCAATTAAATATAATGGGTTAAAGTATTAAAAATCTGATTATCAGTACTTACTCAGTGAGACACTGATTAAAGCTTAGGGAAAAGACAATTCTATTCATAGAAGCAGGTTCAGAAGGAAGATCAGAGAGGGTTTAGCTGCACTTCTCACCCTGTGTTTTTCAGTGCAATTACTAAGGGTGAAGTACAGAAACTTGAGAAGTTGTCCTAATAAGATGGAGTGGACTGCAACAATGCAATATTAGCATCTCGCTCATAGATGCCAATCGCATTCTGACACATAGCTGCAGGTAGACATGTAAATTTCTTGTTAACTAAAAGAATGTATCTTCCTTTGTTTTTCTTGTTTATTCCACAGCAACTGAGTTACAACATTTCAAGTCAATTCTAAGAAATAAATTTCTTCTAAAGAATTCATTTAACTGACTGTCTATGAGCATCAAAAGGGTGTATAAGAAAAAGCATTGTACATAAGACATGGTCTCCATCCATAGTTGTACCTTGTACATTTGTATTTTCATTCATGCAATACTGTTTTTAAAGCCATCTATGGGACCATGGCCAAGTTAAATAACCACAATAAGGTTCCTTTTCTTTCTTCTCTAATGTGGATATAATCATTATGGCTTACCATAATAGTTGTTGTGAGGATTGAATCAAATCTTTAAAGTCAAATTCACTTGTATTCTCTGAATAGGGCATAAATTCAGCCTTTTGCACCCTTTCTTTTCTAGTCTTATAAATCGTATTGACAATTATATACTTTTTAAATTAGCTTCCACACTCATCTACATTTCAAATTAGAGCTTTTAAATTTTTTATTTTTTATTTTATTTGATGTGTCTGAGTGTTTTGCCTGCATGTATGTCCATGCAACAATGTTTGTATGGTGCTTGCAGAGGCCAGAAGTTAGCATTAGATCTCCTAGAACTATAGTTACATGCAGTTGCAAACTATCATATGGTTCTCTGGAAGAAAAGCAAGTGTCCTTAACCACTGAGCAATCTCTACAGCCCTGTACTTTAATATTTTTAAAGGCCTTACCATTGATATCCAGCTGTTACTCTTCACATATATGTGACATATGACACCAATAAGCCAATTTGTGACCAGAAATAGCACACTGTCACCACAGAAGCAGTACTTATTCAGTAGATTAAATCTAAATAGGAAGGGCATACATAAAGCAGGCATTGTTTGCACAACACAGATGGTTTTGAACTGAGTTCACAAGGATATCATGTGTTCATTTCTATTGCAGTTCTTATTATTTTATTATCCCGAAAGGTTGCTCTCTAGCTCATAAAATTTGTCCATGTTGCTAAGTCTACAATTCTTCATGAGAATTTAATTATAGGAGTTCCTTAGCTACCTACCCACACTGCCCCACAGGAGTCACACATGATTCCAGGCCAGTTGAGTGAGCTCCTCAAACCCTGATCAGTGCTGCCCTCTACTTACACCCAGGATAGAGTGGGCATGAATTTCTAGTCCTAGCAAGGAAACTCTTTGCAATTGATAGCCATAGAGGGAGGGGAAAATTACCTTTCTTTGATACTTATCACTGGTTATATATATAAAACCACACTCCAGGTAAGGAAAGATCCCATTCTCAGGAGTATTTAGCTAACACAAATTGTTTATTGCTGTTGTTTTAAGAGAGAGAGAAAACATGAAGTTGGGTGGGTAGGGAGTGAGGAGGATCTAGGCAGAGTTGGGAGAGAGGGAAACATGATCAAAATATAGCATATGAAATTCTGTAAGAATAAGTGAAAACATTACAAAATGAAAGGGTGGACTCAAATTTATAGAACAAGAGATGCACAAGGAAACATTACAATGGACACCAAGAAGTTCAGAATATTACAAATGAATACTGTATTGAAAACGTGAGTCTAGGTTGTTCTCCGGTGTCTGGGCTCTATGATTGCATGGTTAACAAAGAATGGTGTAAGTAACATAGCTCCAGTGTCTCCTTCAGGTTTTGTGAAATTGGAAGCCTCCAGGTTTCTGTCTTTTGAGACTTATTTGTATTGGTGCCACCATCCCCCATGCCTTCAGGTAGCCCAGGAATCTGCCTTTTCCTGTCACACCACTCCCAGTAATATCCTAGACTCTTCCATTCTCTCTCTCTCTCTCTCTCTCTCTCTCTCTCTCTCTCTCTCTCTCTCTCTCTCTCATATACATAAGTTCTATATGTCCATAAAATAAAAATGAGGAAAAATTCAATATTTTCAGTAATTTTTCTCAATTTAATGATATCCTTTCTAATCAATATCACAGAAAGATATCCAAAAGTAAATTACTTTAAATGAGCAAAATATATCTCAATTTTAACAAAATATAGACAGAATCGCTTCTGGAGTAGTTGGATGTGTATGATATCTTTCTTTGTTTTTTTTATTAAACATTAAATTTTGAAGAAATTTATTATGAAGGCATTGCAAATAAAATATCACACACAAAATTTAACCTTAAACAAAGACTTTAGAACTCAATGAACTTCTATATTGCTAGACTACAGTAGCCACTCAAATTAGAAACTGTGGAATATCAAATTGGATGTTATACTCTCACTGTAGAATATGAATTTTTGCACTATTCTACCACCAAAACAACAAAACGATCTATTACAGATTTCAAATGAGAAAAACAATTAGCTATATATTCTTTTCCATAACTCATGTGCATTAGCTGCATTCAGTCCTTTCTCATAACTTTATAGTTAACTTTTCTTTTTTGCAAATTTTATATTATGTGTATAGGTGTTTGCGCGCATGTATGTATGTCTACCATGTGGTTGCCTGGTGCCCTCAGAAACTAGAAATGTACATCATATCCCATAGAACTGAGTACAAATGGTTGTGAGCCAACATGTGAGTGTTGGTTGTGAGCCAACATGTGAGTGTTATCAAACAAAGGTCCTCTCGAAAAACAGCATGTGCTCATAACCACTGACCCATTTCTACAGCTGTGAATTTAAACTTTATGGTTGTCTTTTCTACATGCTATACTTTACCCACATGTACTTTTTTTTTTTTTTAACATATATACATATAGTTTCGGCTAGATTCTGCACATGGAGAGGCCATTTCTTTTCTTTCCAAGATTGTGTGACCCCACATAACATTACACATTATGGGCCTATCCATATTCCTATAAATTTTGTGATTACATTTTTTAGTGCTGAATAATATATATCCAGAAGTTCTCCTGAGTCCCACCTAGCCTGCAGCACATTATAAAATAATCACTCAGGGGCTTAATATTAATTACAAACTGTGTGGTCTATGGCTTAGGCTCATTACTAACTAGCTCTTACAACTTAACTCAAGCCATTCTTATTATTAGTTGATAAATAAAAGTTGTTTGGCCAATGGTGAGGCAGAATAAGGTTAGGCAGTAATTTCAAACTCAATATGGAGATGAAGAAGGGTGGAATCAGGGCAGATGCCAGCCTGCTGTGCAAGAATCAACATGCCAACAGACGAGTAACTCCACAACTACATGGCGATACATAGATTAATAGAAATGTGTTAATTTAAAATGTTAGAGCTGGCTAGCAATAAGCCTGATCTACAGACTGAACAGTTTGTAATTAATATTAAGCCTCTGAGTGAGTATATCATAAGCAGTTGTGGGACCACGGGACCAGTCAAGACAGAATAAAGCTTCTGATTACATATATGTGTGTGTGTGTGTGTGTGTGTGTGTGTGTGTGTGTGTGTGTGTATACATAAATTGTGTGTGTGTGTAACAAATTTTCATTATCCTTTTATCTGTTGATCTGTTTGTTGATGGGCAAGTAGGTTAATTCCAATTCTTTTGCTAAACTGAATAAAACAGCAAAAAACATGGGCATATGAACTTCTGTCTGATATGGCAAGGAGTTCTCTGAGTATATGCCCTAGAGTAAAATGACTGACTCACAGTTTTTTGAGAAACTCCTGAACAGATTTTTCACAATGTCTGTAATAATTTGCACTTGAACTAACAAGTGAATAGGGGTTCTTTTCTCCTCCCATCTCCTCCAACATTTTCTTCCAGTTTATTGATAATAGTCATTTTGAATTGGGTGCTTGATATATTAATTTGCATTCTTATCTGATGTTTAGGTATATTGAACACTTATTAAAATAGTTATCATTCTTTGTATTTATTTTTGAAAAATACTAATAACTCAGTTCATTTACTCATTTGGTGGCTTAATTCTTTTTGTGATTTTTACCAATATAATTACAGGTATTCTTTGCTAAACAGATGTCTATACAGTTTCCCAATATGCTTCAAAACAAATGGTTGATTTTAGTTAGTTACTTTTGTGAAATCCTAAAGACAAAACTTAAATTCTTGAAACACAGGTGATAGAAGAGTTAGATAGATGGGTACAGGGCTCATAAGACACTTATTATATTTTGAAGCCTCAGTTCAAGTAAAAAGAATTCAACCTTCCATCCTTTCCTCTATTCAGACCCTCAACAAATTCAATGATACCCCATGCATGTTGGAGCCTTCCTGTGCTTTGTTGAGTCCACTAGCTGAAAACAATAGATCTCTTCCATAAGACTCTCAGAAACACATGGATTAGTAACCTAGAGCCAGATTCTGGGCCTCAGGTGAATGAATCAAGTTGACACATTAACTTAAACATCACATTGACATATGTTTAATCTATGATTTTGTGTAGATGGAAGTTTGAAGTGAGGTTGCAAATGACTTGGGTCAAACTCATGACCAGCTTTCACTTAACAAAGTGCATCACGGAGGTTTTTTACATTTTCTCTATTGTAGCTATTTCAGAATTTTATTGTAGGTATTAAATTTTATCACTTTTTTAATTTCAGTAACAACTACATAAGTGCACCATTAATAAAAACATTAATGTTCAACATCAAATAATTACTCTAATACTTCCCATATTACATTTTGCTGAGAACTTGTTAGATGCCAAATACTAATGCTAGACTTTGCATACATTATCTCATTTAGTGTAGAACACTCAATAGAATGTGTTCTCCTGCTGTTCTTAGATGTAAAGATTTTTTCTTGGCATAAGAATAACTTTTTCATATAAAAACCATATCAAAAGGGAATAATTCATGCTGTTGCATTTTACCTGACATGTATGTTAAGCATTTAACAGAAAAAATAAGGCCAGGCAATAAAATGACCATCAAATAACTGTGGACGTTGCCACTCTATTCTTGGCAAAGTGAAAATCCTTTGTGTTTTAGTTATGGTCACCAGATAAAGCATATAAAACACAAGAAAATCATTTAAATTTAAGTTTCAGATGAACAAATACTTGTAATGCAATCTTGTCCCAAATATGCTATGATATGGTAAAGTTAATTATTTGCTGTTTATCTTTTTTTTTTTTTTTTTTTTTTTTTTTGGTTTTTCGAGACAGGGTTTCTCTGTGTAGCTTTGCGCCTTTCCTGGAACTCGCTTTGGAGACCAGGCTGGCCTCGAACTCACAGAGATCCGCCTGCCTCTGCCTCCCGAGTGCTGGGATTAAAGGCGTGCGCCACCATCACCCGGCTTATTTGCTGTTTATCTTAAGGCCAGTTTTCACAGGAGAATTTCTATTTCATCTGGCAATCTTATAGTATGTCTGTAATCCTAAGTATAGATTTAAACTAAATTGTATCCCTGTCATTTTTCTGCTTGAACAAAAGCAGAATTTTCTTGTTTTAGATTCTCTTCTGTAAACTAGATGTTACAAAGATTTAGGGGGAAATTAACTGAATTAACACACACGTTTTAACCTGGCCCCTAAGATGTAGGAAATTATAGCTATTGTTTTGGCTTTTATTTATTAAAGACCCACTTAACTCAAATTTTAGTTATTATTCTTTCTTTTTCATCAGTTAAGGGATATGAGAGTAAGAATCATTTTAATGGTCTCTCTGAATGTTGTAGGTATGTTAGTTAACAATATGTAGGTTTTTGTGTCACTCTGGCATCTGACTTTTATTGTTTTTCATACAATATTCTTCATTAAGATAAAATATAAACCTGTTTAAGTTTCTATTCAAACTTATGAGTTCCATATGAGTGGTGGTTTAATTGTATCTTCTAATTAAATTTAGTTTCTCTGTTTTTCTGTGACATTTGGGAGAAGGAAGACAAAGAATGTCAACTTCACAGGTAGAACCAAGTAGATCATATCCTGTGGGTGCTTTCTGTGCTTTCCGTGAATGCTGTCTTCTGTTCTGGTTACCACTGCATCTTTCAGCAGCTGTTCTAAAGCCACCACTTGTCAGGCAACACCAGTCATCTAGACCTAGCACACATGGATATCCTTTTTGTGGTCTTCTGCTTGTTAAATGTTCCCTACCCTAACCGCTGTTTGTTCATCAGGATCAACTAGCAAAAGCAAAATTAACATCCTTAGTTGTAATTTACGCCTAGCTCCCTGCCCTTCCAATACACTTGAGGCATTTCCTAAGGTTCCTGAGGCTCCTCCAATGATTGATTACTCAACACATACTCTAGTTAGATTGTTTCATCAGAGTTTCTCACTCCTTTCTCCACAATCTGTTAGAAAGAAGTCACTGGGGAGCTAGGAAGATGGCTTGGTGATTAGGAGCATTTGTTGCTCTTATAGAGCACCTAGGCTTGGTTCGTGGGACCCATGTGGTGACTTACAGCCATCTGAAATTCCAGTTCCAGAGTATCAAATGCATTCTTCTGACCTTTGAAGGCAGGAGTCACATATGCGTGCACATACATATATACAGGCAAAACACTAATCCACATAAAATCAAATAAATAAAACTAAGAAAATGATTTGGCATCACTGGAAACAAGATTGTTGCTCCTGGTTCACATTTGGTTAAATAATAGGATAGGCCAGGGTTACTGCAACTATCACTCATTTGCATCACACATGTGCTAAATTTTCTCTATTGTTCTCATCATAATTTTCAAAGCAAATCTATGGAATAGGGATTAGTTCCTTATTTTATATAAAGGAAAAGAGTTAAATAGTTGAAGTAATTTGCCCAGAGACACAATGCTCCAAGACTACTAAATAAAAATCTGCATGTTTCCTTACAGTCTGCTTTTTCTTCACATTCTGATATTTCAAGAGAATGTATTTTAAAGAAAATTGGAGTCAAACTTGAGGCTGTGCTGTTGCCTGACTGTGAACACTGGGTCAATAAAATCAATTGAGTTCTTTTCAGTTCAGTTCTACATTCACGAAATACCTTCTTCATATTTGAATCCATGCAACATAGCACTAGAACCAAAACTGGAAAGGAATTGCTGGTAACTCCTTATTGAATTGTGAACTCAGCAAAGGAGATTAGATAGACACACAAAAGTCTCACTGTGGAATATGATATGACAAGTCTGATAAAACACAGATGAAAGCATGGCTTAAGAAATAGAGGCGTAACAGAAAGATGTGTGGGAATGACCAGGGAGATGGAGAAATTGAACAAGTAACCCAAGTAGAAGTAACTATGATTCCTATATTGTGCCCTCTTGACTTGACTGAAGAATACCCAGATATCTGACAAGCTATTCTTGTGTGTGTTTGGGAACATGTGTGGAAGACAGAACACCAGAATAATTAGATGGGTAAGCAAATTTTCCCACAAATCCAGGAGGAATAGAGGGCTCTGGCACCATGCATACTCATGTATAGAACAAAAAAAGCCGAGGAGGAACACAATTGCTTTCTGTTCATGTGGAAAATTCCATCTTCTTCCTTGGAATACTGATTGATGTTCTGGTTCTCATGATTTTGACCTAAGGCTACATCAGACCATAGCCTTTCCCCTTCTCCAGATATTGATGTTTAGCTTCTGTATTCAGATAAGCAAAATTAATTTTCCTCTCTTTCTTCCTCCTGCTACAGAATGTCTTTCCTTACACTGTGAATATATATTGGTCCCATTGGTTAATAAATAAGCTGCTTTGGCTTATGCCAAGGCAGTTTAGAGGCAGTCGGGAAATCCAAGGAGAGAGATAGGAAAGAGAAAGGCAGAGTCTGGGGAGAGACATCAGCACCGCTAAGAAAAGTAAGATATGAAAGTACCGGTAAGCCATGGCCACGTGGCAACTTATAGATAAATAGAAATGAGTTAAGTTATAATAGCTAGCTATTGAGAATTCTTAGCCATAGGCCATAGAGTTTGTAAATAATATAAGCCTCTGTGTGTTTACTTGGTACCAAGCTGCTGCAGGACCACTGGTGAGAGAGATTTGTCTGGACTGTGGGGGGGCAGGCAGAACCCAAGTAACTTCTGGCTACACCCTCCCCTTTTCCCTACCCCATTTTGTTCTGTTTTGCTGAATCTAAACACATGTGATATTTCAAAATTTGAGATATCAATTTTGGAGTATAGACCTGTATTCAAGTGATAGGTAAACCATGCCACATGTATGGTTTTAAAGAGCAGGTTGAAGCTCTGGCAGCTTTATCATGGAGATACTAACTCTCACATAATGTGAGTGTTACATGATAGTGAGAAACAGTTGTGGTAGACAGTATTTTTCAAGGCATTCTTTGAGGAACAAAATAAACAGCCCATGAGGATTCAAATTTAAAACAAGATTAATTAATTATTGATAAATGCATGAAGATGGGACATCAGTAACAAAATGAGCTAATATACAAAAGCATAAAATGATGGAAGAAATGTATTTGTAAAATAGGCTGTACCTGAATGGGGGCTGAATTTAAAGGAGGGCTAAGAGTCCAGAGTATTATGTTTACTGTGTGATAATAATCTTGAGTAGGAAGTGGTTAGGTGGCCCTGATAGGGTACAATACACTAAGAGAGAGTCCAGAAGATCTATGCTGGAGGGAAGCTGATCATGATGGTGTGTCAAGTTTTAGAAATTATTGATTTATGGTTTATAAGTTGATGAGTGAAATATAGTCTTATATTTTCCTCCTCTATGTAATACATAATAATGATAACTTTTATGATACCCTAAAACCATTAGAGGAAAAACCAGGGAGAATCCTTCAAATTTTAGGCACAGGTAAAGACTTTCTAAAAAGGACTCCAGAAACTCAGGAAATAATACTACCAACTGAAAAAGGGAATATAACATGAAACTCAAAAGCTTTTGTAAATCAATGGAAATGGTTAATAGTGTGAAAAAATATTACACAGAATAGGAGAAAATCTTTTCCAGCTCTAAATCTGACAGAGGACTTGTGTCTACAGTATACAAATAACTCATAAAAATAAACATCAAGAAAATAACCCAATTAAAAATGAACTATGGGACTAAAGGGAAAATTCTCATGAGAATAAATAGAAATGGATAGAAAAACTAAAAAAAAAAAATGTTCAGAAATTATAGCCGTCACCCTGGTCAGAATGGCCATGGTTAGGACAGAAATGACAACAAATGACATGGGTGTGGGAGGAGAACACATATATATAACTGATGGGATTGTCAACTCTCTTAGCCACTCTGGAAATCAGTCTGAAGTTTTCTCAAAAAGCTAGAAATAAAGCAGTACCACTCATGGTAAAATGCCCCCAAAGACTCGATACCTTAATACAGAGATAATTGTCATTTTATTTACAATAACTAGGAAATATAATCCATCTAGATGCCCATCAGCAGACAAATAGATAATGAAAATGTGATACTTACACACACGATGGGATATTACTCAGCTGTAGAAAAAATTAGATAATTAAATTTGCAGGTTTATGATGTAACTGGAAAAAAAAAAAAAACATACTGAGCCAGGTAACCTAAGTTCTAAACGACAAACATGACATGTTATCTCTCATGAGTACCCTGTCCCTAAATACCCTGTTTTGTTTGTTTAACATGTATGCATATGGAAGTTAGAAACATAAACAGGCCATTGGGAGAGATGTGGAAATTTAGGAAGGTAAGATACTGGAATACAGATGAAATCAAAGTGTAGATGGAGAACTCTGTGGGCAGGTAATGGAGTGATGCAGAAGTGAAATGAGGAATCATGGAAGGCTCAACAAAAATAAAGTGTGAATGTTGAAGGACCTAATTGGGAACCTAAGAACTTGTGATTTAAAAAAAATAGAGAGTAAGAAGAGATAGTAGAACAAATGTCACATAAGAGAACAAGGGGAAATAATGGGATGTAAAGGTTTCAGAGATGATGGGAACAGGTATATGAGGTGGTGGTGAATATGGGGTGGGTGAACTAAACCTAAGGAGTTCCTAAGTACCCTTATAAAAGCCCATTATTTATAATATAGTTATAATATATATGAATAAAAATTATATATATACATATATATAATATATATGAATATATATATGAATTTGAACCAAAGTACCTCACATTAGTGAAAAATGATGTTCCCAGAAGAAATGTTAGGCATGCATTACCTCCCTACAAATGATTGCTCAGTGAGGTCCTAGGAACCTAAACAGCAAGGGCTAATGCCATTGCCTTTGGCTTACTACCATAACAAGATGGTAAGAACCTATTGCTGAAGACACCACATAGTTTTGTTATAGTACTACACAAACTGGTACTGACTAGGAAGCTTCCTTCCAGGTGCCTAACATTTATAGTGCTAGAGGTGCCATTCAGGGTACTAGATGAGAGCAAGGGGAAGCATTGATTGTCTTTTCCACTATTGAGTTTTGTAAACTACAACATGGATCTGCTAGGCAATATATGCCCACTTGTGCCATAGGCAAGGATGCTTGTGGGGATAACCAACTGATTTCTTGCTTAGATTAGAGGCCTGGTTCACAGGAGGGAGCTTCGTATTTGGTACTATAAACATAGACAAACCTATGGCTAGTAAAGTCTCAGGCCACAAGGGAAAACCTATTGATATTGGTTCACTAATTTTTTGCCATATAGCTGTCTCCTAAATATTTATGTTTATAACCACAGATTAATTCAGTCCCCTACCTTGGCCCGAGAAGCTTCTTATTGCAGCGTGAAATGAATGGTTCATGCAGAAACACATTTCTGTTCAAAATACTGCAAATAAGCAACTGTAAATGCTCAGCTGTACATGGGACATTCATATTAACCCTGCCCTCCCAGACTCAGGGAACACTCTGGAAGAGGCAGATGGAAAGATGTAAGAGCCAGAGGATGGCGAAGTGAGCTGTGAAATGTTGCTCTATGGACATGACATGGCTATCACAATATGACATTGTAACAACTGTGGTTACCTCTGAGACCTGCACAAAATCAAACCACTTAAAAATTCCAACATGGAGAGGGCAGAGACTCCTGAGGCCCCACCCTTATCTAAGAAGCTGTTCATAGTTGATAGAAAAAGAAAATCACTGTAATTTAGTGGTGTGGCCACTGGGAGGTTTTCTGTATCCAAGGGGATGACCTCATGCATGGGAGCATATGGGCAGCATTAATTGGATTCAGTGGGTTAAAAATAAGTAAGTAAATAAATAAATAAATAAATAAATAAATAAATAAATAATAGAAGAAGTACACATAGCTGCAAGGGATACAATAAGAGGTGCTGGCAAGAGTTGAAAAGGCAGATATAATCAAGATATATTGCATTTGTGTATGTAATTTCAAAGAATAATTAAACATTGAATTAATTTCAATTAAAAAAGGAAAAGGAAGAAAAAGAGGGTAGATTTATCTACTGAAAACTTTCAATTCAGGGCAAATCATGTCAGTAATAATGACAGAAAATCTAATGCCATGGACTTTGCAGACTAGTCTAAAATCTGTATTTATAGGTATATAATTGCCATCAGTTACTTGTAGAAATTATTATTATTTTTTAATGAGACCACTGAGCTTCTCATGACATACTTCTCATAATACCTGGACAAATGATACCTTAGTTTTATCAAGAAGGAGGCAGGTTCCATGTTGTAAAACTAATATTCAAACCCAGATCCATTTACTTTTTAGTATAAACCTAGATACATTTAAGAAAAATAAATAAATCTGAACTTCTTTTTATACGACCAGGAGCTAACAAAGAAACAAAGAAAATTTGATCTCACTTGGGGAAGTATTAGGAGACACATTCCATAGAAACTATCAAATGAGCCCAATTTGAAGGCTCTGTAGGATTTTGTCAGAGGTGAAAAAAAAAACACAAAAATAAGGAAGGGAGGTAGAAAGCATTTACAATAAACTGAACAGAGATGTCAAAGCATGCTGCCAGTGAAAGAGCACATGGACACACAATAGGTGGGGATTCCCTCATATCTACAGAGGGGCAGCATGCTAGGCAGCAGGGCTTCACTGGGAGTAACGGGAAATGTCAGACTGAAATTGTTGCATTTTATTTTGGTGATAAGCAAGGGGAAACAAAGTGGTTGAAGCAGATGGGTCCTCATAGTCTCTGGCTTGGGGGCTATAAAAGGAAGCACAGTGTAAAAATTGACAGACACAGACAAAAGAGAAATCCGCTGATTTTCATTTTTCTGTTCCCAAGACTGACATGTGGAGGAGTAAATCCATCACACACAAAATGCATTAGTGAAAATATGACTGTCTATTAAGATGATTAGGGTGAAGAAGGAAGATGGCATTTATAGTTTGTGATCACACTAGCTATGGATTAATTCAGTTTTCTGATCTCACAACTTCATTAAAAATACAGCAGTTTCCACATTATCCCTTTGAACATTGTTCAAATTATGAAAAATAAATTGATCTTTTTCCATGTTATCACAGGAAGAAGGCACCTGAGCCTACAGCATGGTCTTAGAAAAGCTTATTAGGTGAAGTGATTTATTGAAGAGGTAACTATGGCAATAGCATGACAAAATTAAAATATGTAAACAGTAATCTAGGAGGTAATTATAATGATTGTACAGAGATGCTGCTATCTTTGGGAACTCCTGGAATATAATCAAAGGCAAAAATATATAGTGTGTTCTCTGGTTAAGAGTTCTTCCCTAAGCTCTGGTATTGCCATGCATTTTTGCCTTTTATCAATAATAAAACTATATCTTCTTATCATATTCTAGGACATCAGCTGCTTTTCAAGTGACTTGCATTTGAAAAAAATTGGAAAAAGGGGAAATCCCGGTTTAGACTACTTCCAATAGTAGAGAGTGTGCCTGTGGTGATATATTTTGTACCCTAATAAACTTGCCTGAGGATCAGAGGATAGAGTCAGGCAGTAGATTAGACATAGAGGTCAGGCAATGACAGCACATGCCTTTAATCCCAGGAAGTAATATGGCAGGGCAGAGAAAGGTTACATAATGCCAAGGAAACAGGAACCCACTCTCTATAGAGTGAGGATTTTGTAGAGGTAAGAGGTAGTGGATGACTGTTCTGCCTCTCTGATCTTTCAGCCTTCACCCTGATATCTGGCTCTGATTTTTTATTATTATTATTAAATACCATCTAAGATTTGAACAACATCAATGTGGTGATATATTGTGTACCCTAATAAACTTGCCTGAGGATCAGAGGACAGAACCAGCCACTGACTTAGACATAGAGGTCATGCAGTGATGGCATACACCTTTAATCCTATCACTCAGGAGGCAGAGATCCCTCTGGCCACATGGGGCTAGATTGATCCAGTATAGGAAAGAAACAGAGCCAGGCAGTGGTGGCACACACCTTAAATGCCAGTACTTGAGATCTCATGCCTTTGCTTGGGAAGCACACATGCCTTTAATCCCAAGAAGTAATATGGGAGGGCAGAGAAGGGTATATAAGGCATGAAGAAATAGGAACAAACTCTCTTTTTGGCTGAGGCCTTTTGAGTGAGGATTTGGAGCCTTTCAGTCTGAGGATTCATGGAAACAGGGTCAGCTGAGGAGTTGGCAAGGTGAGATTGGCTTTGGATTGCTCTGCTTCTCTGATTTTTCAGCTTTCACCCCAATATCTGGCTCCAGTTGTTTATTATTATTATTATTATTATTATTATTATTAAGAACTGTTTAGGAATTTGAGCAACAGGTACCTGAGCTGGCTAACCTTGGTAATCAAACTGGTGAATATACTAACTGTCATCATAGAGCCTTCACCTAGTAACTGATGGAAGCAGATGCAGAGAGCCACAGCTAAGCACCAGGCTGAACTCCAGGAGTCCAGTCGAAGAGAGGGAAGAGGGATTCTATGAGCAAGGGGCATCAAGATTATGATGGGAAAACCTACAGAGACAACCAAACCAAGCTAGTGAGAATGCATGAACTTTAGACCAACAGCTGTGGAGTCTCCATCGGACTGGACTAGGCCCTGTGCATAATCAAGACAGTTGTGTAGCTTGATCTGCTTAAGGGGCCCCCTGCCAGTAGGATCAGGATCCATCCCTGGTGCATGAGCTGGCATTTTGGAGGCCATTACCTTGCATAGTCCTGATGGAGGGGGAGGGGCTTGGACCTGCCTCAACTTAATGTACCAGGCTCTGCTGAGTCTCCATGGGTTGCCTTACCTCTTCAGAGGAGGGAATTGGGGATGGATTGGGGAAGAAAGACTGGGAGGATGTGAAAGGAGGAAAGAGAGGGGGATCTGTATTTAAAATGAATAAAAAAATTTCTTAATTGGGAAAAGCTAATGAACATCTGTTTATTAAAGAACAGGTTTTTGTTGTTTAAAGACTGCTCAGATCAGAACATCTATTTTTAGCAATTTATTTTAAACTCTCTCTCTCTCTCTCTCTCTCTCTCTCTCTCTCTCTCTCTCTCTCTCTCTGTGTGTGTGTGTGTGTGTGTGTGTGGTGTGTGGTGTGTGTGTGTGTGTACATGAGTGGGTGCTCATAGAGTCTAGAAGATGGAAATGGATTGTCTGGAGCTCAAGTTAAAAGTAGTTGCAAGCTGACTGAACTGTTTGATGGGAAACAAACTGAGGTTCTCTCAAGAAGAGCCTGCTTTCTTAACCTCTTAGCCATTTCTGTAATCACAATATTATAGCATTTTAACATTCATATTAGTAAGAAGCATACAAGGAAGGCAAAATATTGCAATTAATGTTTAATGTTATAAGAGTAACATATCTATAAAGTATAGAGAAATGTTTAATGTGAATATAGGAACATTATTATTTGTTTATCAAACTTTACTCATACTTAGTTTTCAAGAAGAAAGTATAATATGTGTAAAAATATAATTCATCTGCTATTATTATTACTTCATGCATCCTAGTTATTTTAGTTACTTTTATTGGTGTGATAAGACACTATGCCTAAGGCAATTTTCAGAAGAGTTTAATTGGGCCTTACAGTTTCAGAGGGTTAGAGTCCCTTACCACCATGACAGCGAGCATGGCAGCAGGCAGGCAAGCATGGTGCTGGACAAGGAGCTGAGAGCTCACATCTTTAGATACAAAAAGGAGGCAGAGAGAACTAACTGAGAAATGGTGTGGGCTTTTGAAACTTCAAAGCCTGCCCACAGTGAAGTGCCTCCTCTGATGAGGTCATTTTCATAATCCTTTCCAAAGAGTTTTACCAACAAGGAAACAAGTATTCAAATATCTGAGCCTACGGGGACAATTCTCACTCAATTCTCTATGTTAGCTAAAAGTGAAAGTGAATATGAAGAATATGGAGCTGGCTTAGAAAAGAGAGCAAGTGCAGAATGGACCAGACACTTTCTTTAAGCTGATATTGGTCAACCTTCGGCAATGACATGTTTAAGTTATTGGATCTGGCTCTTACTCTATTCTTTGTTATAATTGTCTTAAACTATGGAAGTATTATGCTAAATTCCCCATGTTTGGATCTTAAAGGCCCTTCCCTTAAACAAGTTTTCCCAAATTTCTGTCCCATTGAATATTGTCCTATTTATGTGGCTTCTCAAAGTAACAAGTGACCTGAGGCTAAACAAACTTCAGGAAAACTGCATATGATACTTGTACTCGGACATTCAGAACGTACATTAGGATATTAAAAGTTATAAAGCCATAATGCAATCAAGAGACCTGTTTAATTTTGATTTGCTGTAAGCTTCCCTAATGCATTTGAGCACAGGAGCCTTTTTGTTCTCTGTACAACATCTCATAAATGACACATTTTGAAAATTGCATCCATTTTCCTTTCTTGCATCCACAATAATGAGCTTCTTTATGCTCTTGTCTTCTTTTTTGCATGTGCATAGGCACCTCCCTTTGTCGCCACTCCTTCATCTTCCTGAGAGCATTATTAGTCAGCTCTTACCAGAAAGCCCTTCCTTATATGGGGAACAAAGCTGTGACTTCCCAAGCTCTGGCCATTCTCTCATCACTCTTCCATCCCGTATCTTGGACCTGGCTCATCTGAAGGAACGTGAAGGTGTTGCTATGGCGTAATCTGCACCTTCAGGACTCCCCAGACTCTTCATTTTGATGCTGAGATTGGATAATATCTCTTGGGCTCATGGCACCGTGGTTTCTCACTCTGAATGTCATGTTCAGCTCTGAACCACTCCATTGTCTACTATGAAGAGATTGATAGAATAAGAGCAAGACACATAGATTCTATACTCCCAAATGTAGAGTCCAACTTCAAGTGTACTATTCCAAACACATTTACTGCTTGAAAAGATCAGTTCCTTCATTTCTTGAAAGCATATTGGAATTTTGAATTTGAAACACTTGATACTGGCCTTTGTGAGCTTTGACATGTAGAGTCTAACAACTGTTTTCACTTTCCTTGTACTGTCAATATTTCTCTCCAGCCTAAAAGGGTGTTCCATTATTTTTCTAAATTAACTGAAAGAATATTAGAAAGAGAGATGCAGAAAATTGAACGTTACTAAGTTAGTTTTCTATCCCTTGTTTCTTTTCTTGTGCCAACAAAAAGATGTGTTCAAATTTACTGTTATGAGTATGGAATCACCTCATTCATGAGTGTTTAACCAACACTACCTTCCCTGTGAAAATAAGATTTTTACTGATGACATTATTACTGTAAGAACCATATTTTTCATTTATCATTTGTTAGTTAGGGGGTTGTATATGTGTCATATCATGTGTGGCAGTCAAAAGACAACTTGCTGGACACATTTCTTTCCTTCACTCTGTGTATACTGGTGATCTAACTCAAGTTGTCAGGCTGGGAAACTACTGCCTCCACCCATGGAGCTCTCTCAAGCTCAAGTTCTATCATTTGCTAAGGTCTCTTGTAGAAATTTAAGGTTGTTTTGATCATATCAACAAAGCTTGCCAGTCAACCTGACCAATGTGAACAGTAGAAAGAATGAAGCATAAGATTTACCATCAAACACGGCCTTGAACTCTGACTTTGGTTCATTCTTTAAGAAATTATAGCTGAGTTATCATACATCTCAAAATTCAGTTCCATACTTCCAAAATGTGCAGAGTGCAGTACCTATCATGTAAAAATATTTCACATATTGAATAAAACCATGAAGTACTACCTACTGTTGTGCTAATGCTAGTATCTATGCTTGTTGAACATTTCAACAGTAGCATTGACAAGTGTAGTTAGTAGATAAGGAAAAAGTTTATAATTATTGGTGAAGATTAATATGAGAGAGATCTTCAGGATTGTCCTAGAAACTAATGAGATTTCTCCAGCTTTGATTTTAGCTCTGCCCCGTGGGCATATATAGTGCCAGACTGAAGAGTAACTGCAACCCTACAAACAGAAGCAGATGACATATGCCAGGCTTCCTGGGTTAATGCCACCCATTTACCAAATTCAAAGTCTGGTAGCCAGGCTGTTCATTCCCACTGAGTTTGGCAGAAGAACAAAGACAATATGAGCTAGCCAAGGCATAGAATTAAAGTCTAAATCTTGGAATCAAATCAAAGGTAGCATGTCACTCTTCCCCCTTGAATTAAGCTATGTACTTTTGTGATGTGACCTTTGTGCCCAACCTTAGACTTCTTCCCTGTGGGTAGAGACATGGCAGGCACTTCCCATTAGGTGGATGGGCTATTACAACTATAGTTTTTGTTTTGTTTTGTTTTGGTTTTTGGTTTTTCAAGACAGGGTTTCTCTGTGTAGCTTTGTGCCTTTCCTGGATCTCGCTCTGTAGACCAGGCTGGCCTCAAACTCACAAAGATCCACCTGCCTCTGCCTCCCAAGTGCTGGGATTAAAGGTGTCTGCCACCACTTCCCAGCACAACTATAGTTTTAAAACCTTTCTGCTAAGTCCTTGATCCTTAAGTCTATCTAGTGCAAACCATTCCACATTGATTTTCTTCAGTTTTCTCTGTTATGATATTCAGTCATATTCAGTCAATTATATCACATTTATATTGATTGTCCTAGATTATAGAATCTTATATCATGTCCACAATTATTTTACTAGCACATTTTCTAATTTCCAAACTTCCCCATTTATATTAGTACTCAAAGGAACTGAGAGTTGCTTCACTTCTAAAGAATTACTGTTTTAAAAAAATAACCAAAGAGTCTGGGGCAAGGGTGTGTAGTAACTCAGGAGGAGAGAACTTGCTTGGCATACATAAGGCCCTGGATCCCATTAATACAGAAAAAAATGAATGATGAATAAATAAATACAAAATGTTTACTCTGCTGCTTTGAACAACTGCTATGAATAAGCTCAGTTTGCTCACACTCCCTGCAAGCTTTATTATTGCCACACCTCACTTTTTATTAGCATCATTAAGCTGTATTTATCATGCTTAATAATGAACATTCATTTAAGGCATTCAATTAAGGGTTGTGTTAGGAAGAAGTTCCAGAGTGGATGGAAGGTATAAATAAGAGGAGAGTGGAAGGTAAATGTGATCAATATACATTATGTACACATGCACAAAATTGTCAAAGAAAAAACTCACTGAAAAGCAATTCAATTAGTTTCAGTCTAGTCATAGGTTGGTGTGTCATCCCTACCATCACCCTTAGGATACTTTTATTACCTCAGAAAAGAATCCTCATTGGCAGTAACTCCATATGCTCCCCTCTACTAAAAATAGTGAAAGTGTGATGCAGCTCATGGAAAGCTTTAGTGTATGAATACAATCTGGAATTGACTTTCAGAAATGTATACTTTAAGGACTTGTACCATACCCCATTGGTTCATACTGCACAGAAGTGTAGTGTAACCACTGAGCTCTACTTTCCCATTTCACATGAGACAAGTTTAAAGCAGGAAATTTGGTCATGGTATACAGTTATCAGTATTACACTGCAGTTTGAAGTGGCAGACACTGGAATCTTGGCTCATCTACCTGGATGTTGCTGAGTAATTTCTTGGTGTCAGATTCTGTAGCTACCCTATGGACCAGAAAATAGCCACTTCACATGGAAACCGTAATGGTACAATGATAAAACATAGTATGGAAAAGAGCTGGCTATATCTAATTCTGCCTGCACCCCTGCTCCAGACACTAAATTAACAGGAGACTGGTAAAGAAAATGACTATAAGACTAACATGAGATGACTGTGCTTTGTCTCATCATTTTCTTTGAACTAAATCTCACCTCCTCTCATAATGTCCTCATTGTGAGCATCCTGCTCAATCCACAAAAATTTCAAAACACTCATTTGTGTGAACTAGTTGCAGCTGCAAATCCACCAGCAGGAGCAGGTACTATATCTGCCCAGTGTTGATTAGCATCACTGCAACTCATTATTCTGATCAGCCAGAAGCAATTTACAATCATCTTTAAGCAAGTATGCATCATTTTCATAATTGACTTGCAGGAGCTTTGACACAACAACTTGTAGCTGTCAATCACTGTCAAAGGATAGAGTAGGAGGCCTTCTGGAGAGAAAAGCAAAGATACAGTTCCAGTCCACAGAGACAGTGGCTTGAATGTGGAGTCGTTTGGTTATACATCCTATTCCCTGTTGTCATCTCCAGGCCTTGTCAAAGGACCCTACCATGCAGGGGAATAGGTTAAGAGACAAGGTGGAACTCAATGGTGCTAGAGGCTGACTTAAAGAAGCATGATGTGAGAGTGCCAAGCTTGAGGCACAGTGAGGACTTTTATCTACTTATTTTATAATCCTTTCTGATTATTTCTCCCTCTTTGCTAATTATGGTCAGAAAGAATTTGACTCACAAGTTATCTCTCCATCACAAAGAATTATACATTTTATATAACCCCAAAGATTATATGTAGCATCTAGGTAGACAGATGATAGATTAGATAGATAGACAGACAGAGAGACAGAGGGACAGATTAGATAGATAGATAGATAGATAGATAGATAGATAGATAGATAACAAATATCTGTAACAGGAAAAGTTAGAATTTAAAATTGTGTATTTAATGTATTTGTTTATGGTTATCAGTGAGAACACTTTTTAATTTTAGGGTCCATGATACCCAATAAACCAAAATATTCAAACATTCACTAGGAGTTGAAAAATATTTTCTAGAAAACTTTGGGGAATTGTTTGGTACCATATCTGTGTAGACAATGCATGGTACTGACTCTATCACTAAAAAAGACACAGTGAGCCTAGGAATCTGTGTTTCACGCGGATCTGTAGGAGAGTTTAGCCAGGGCTTTCAGGATGCACTTAGACCACGCATGTAGGAAAACAGGGGAGACAGCAATGGCACATTTTCTCTTTCCCTTCCTCTCTCTCTCCCTTCCTCCCCCTCCCTGCTTTTTCCTGTGCTGTGAATATTGAATATCCCATTATTTTCCATAGAGCAAAGTTGCTGGTTATATTTGCAGAGTCTCCCAGCGTGAAAGGCACTGTAAAGTGGTAATATGTAGGATGAAAGTTCCATGCAGACAGCAAACATCACACTTCATTCTGGTCATTTCCCTGTAGAGGCAAGCCCATTGGTTAAAAATCAGATGTCCTTAGTGTCTATGTGCAAATGTAAAAAATTAAGAAAATGAATTTTCTGAAACTGAGAGCATTGAATAACGTTTACCTGCATATCTCTGCTTTCCATCTTTAACCACCATTTACCATAAGTGAATGAACTCTGTTTTAATGAATGTGAACCTCCTAACATCTGATAAAGGCAAAGACAAAAGCCCATTTTATTATGCCTCTTCTTGAAGACTCTGCTCAGTGCTTGTATTTCATGCCACCTTGTTGGTGGTATGTCAGTTTTCCATCTTGAATCACACACATCTGTTTTTTCATTTGTGTGTGTGTGTGTGTGTGTGTGTGTGTGTGTGTGTGTGTGTGTGTTGTGCATGTGTGGGCATTCTGATGCCATAGCATGCAAGAGGAGGTTAAAGGACAACTTCGGGATCAGACATTCCCTTTTACCTTTACCTTGGCGTTGAAGTCAGGTTGCCAGGCAAATCACTTCATCTGCTGGACCATCTTCCTTGGCTCCATGTCACACACACATTCTTCTTCTAATTCCCACCTCTGCTTTCAGTGTCCAAAGGCACTGAAGAAATCTATACTTATAATCAATTCTCCTACTTTTAAATTCTTTCATCCTCGTCCTCCAGTGTCAATGATCTCATATTGATAAATGCAATGAGTCATTTAGTTCTCATCTTGATTGGCCTGATAACTGGTGACAGCATTCAGCTGTCATCATGGTCTTCTGTTACTGCCTTGCTGTCTTCTTCTTATGGGTATGCTTAGACTCAGTTTCTCAGCAGGGATGTACTGGGGCTACTCTGAGTTTTGTCTCATCTCATCTGTTTTACCTAGAGGATCTAAATAATATGCCTAATTTTGATAAATTCCTGAATACTGATGAATTGTGAGATTTGTTTTATAGCCAATGAAGACTTCTCTTACAAGTTCTAGACTGGTCAAGTTCCCATGTTATAACATTGTAGAGCCACCTGGACACATAAATTAGTTTACTGACAACTACCATTTTCTCATGCCTCAAATCTAAGATGACACTAATTTCATCTGAATAATTACACTATCCTCAAATGTGTAAGTTAAATCTTATCCCCTATATGTAATGGTCTTAGGAGGTAGACATTTTGGTAAAGACTTTCGTTGGCCTTATAAACAAAGTCTCAGATAACCTGTTTACCATGTGAGGACACAACTTGAGGCTCTGTAGGTGAATGAGGAAACAGGTCCTCAGAGACACCAATGTGTTAGTCCCTTGACCTTGGATTGCCCAGGTTCCATAACTGTCAGGGAAGCTGCTTCAGTTATTCAATAAAAGCAGCCTGATCAGATGAACACATATACCATTTCCAAACACCACAACCTAGAAATTACCCACAAACACATCATTTTGTTTCTATCAGCTTGCTTTCATTTCTTAGTTGGACTGTGTGCCACATTCTTAATCAAGATGCTATTTGTTCTTTGTCTTCCAGCCTTTCCTCAATTTTAGCCGGGGGGGGGGGGCACTTTCAAGATCGAAGTCACCCCTCCCCTTTCTATAACAAAGCTCTCTTCTTAGGATACAAACTGTGTTGCTTGGTTTTATGTCAACTTGATACAAGCTAGGGTCATTTTGGAAGAGGGAACCTCAATTGGGAAAGCATGCCCAGAGATTGGTTTTTGGCTAAGCCTGTGGTACATTTTCTTGATTGATGGTTTATGTGGGATAGCCCAGTTGACTGTGGGCAGTGTGGTACATTTTCTTGATTGATGGTTTATGTGGGATAGCCCAGTTGACTGTGGGCAGTGCCCCCCCCCCTGCACTGGTGGTCGTGGATGCTACAAGAAAGCAGGCTGATCAAGCCTTGAAGATCAAACAAGTAGGTGACATTCTATGCTGTCTTCACTAGTTCCAACTTTCAGGTTTCTTTCTTGAGTTCCTGCCCTAACTACTTTCAATGATGAACAGTGATTTAGAAGCATACATGAAATAAACCCTTTACTTCCCAAGTTGCTTATGCTCACGATATTTTATCACATCAAAAAACCTAAGACAAAAAACAAAATTTTCAGTATAATTAATGACTTCTTTCATGGTTTGGTCATCACTCCATTAGCTTCCTTGAACACTGTGGTTTCAGCAGCCCCCTGGATATTGGCCATACAAGACTTTTTTAAATCCCAGGGTTTAAAGGCTTTAATTTGTTCACTATCATCACAAGACCTCTGGTTCTTTTCCCTACAACTTTCTCCATACTCTTTAGTTCATGCCTATATCAATTTATATCCACATCAATGCAATATGTGTAAGATAAACTTCTACAACCCTAGTGTACTGAGAGCACCCCCCTACCCACACACACTCATATCCCAACAGATTTACCTATGGCATTTTCTACGATTTAGATTTTGTACTCATTTTTGTGATGAACTGGTGACTAGTTAAACATCTAGACTGCGAATGAGTGACACAGATCTTATTTTAGCTCAGCCTTTTAAATAGATAATACATACTCAAAATAATAAAATATGAATATATTTAATCAGCATATTGGATGGGGTCTATGTTAGCTACAGGGTAGCCAGTGTCTCTGGTGTCACAGGTTGCTTTGTTCTTGGGTGGGCCAGAAACTATTTTAGAGTCTCTGTGCATCTCAGCAGAAAAGACACGTACACTAAAATTGGGTGCATTTTAAGAAAAGGTTTACTCAGAAGTGAGATAGGCAGATGGAAACCATAAGAGACAATACATCAAGACAGACCTTTCTGCTACTCCCTGTTTTCTGATTGCATGCCCATGCAGAAGCAAGAAAGAAAGGTACCCAGTTGTTACAGCTTGCACAGGCGAGCAGAGAGAAGTGAGGAAAATGTATTCCTAAAGATAAATGAAATTTATTAGCAAGGACATATAGTTCATTACACCTAGAAGACTATGCACTCATTCATGTTCTTGTTCATTGTCTTTTACTTATTTCATTAATAAGAGACTGTTTCTCTTTCCTGAATTCTTTATAGTTAATGTTTTCCTGTATGAAAAAAAGATGTTTAATATTAATAACCATGAGAGAAATGCAAATTAAAATAATAATGAGATATCTCATATCTGTTAAGAGGTGATTAGGAAAAAACAGGAAAACAGCTGTTGGCAATGATTTGGAGAAGAAAATTTCCTGTCTTCTATTGGTATTGATGTAAATTGATGTAGCTATAATGGAAAATGGTATGAGGAGTACTCATAATACTGAAATTAAAATTCTCATGTGATCAAATAATCCTCTTGTTTGGTATGTACCCAAAAGACTGAAATCAGTATGTTTCAGTCACATCCATAACTGCATGTTGGTTATTACATCATTGAAAATAGCCTGGCTCTGGATCAGCATTAGTACTATGAATACATGAGTGAATACTCAATATATGACAAATAAGCACTATGAAATACTACTTAATTTTAATAAGAAATAACGTATCCACTTGTGACAACATAGCTGAATATGGCAACTGCCACATGTTATGCATGAAACAAAACAAGCACAGTAAAACCAATACCATATGACCTCACTCATTCAAGAATCTCAAATTTTTATCATTTTTGAAGTTGTGATGAGTAAGAAGAACTATATCAAAGGTTATAATGTTTCAGTTTCTCTGAGAGGTCAGCCGATATGTATTTGAAGTGTTGACTGAGCTTATTAATTTGATTTAATTATTTCTCATGCTGTGTATAGCATGGCATTATCCTATACTCCCAGAAATACATACCTGTTTAATGAGCTGATATATCATAAAAGTGTTCTGAAGAATAACTTCGAAGATGATGTGAACCTTGTATGTTCCCTATGTACAACAAATTAAATTCAAAGTCTTCATTGGTCTATCTGGTCTCAGTGCTTGACATTATAGTAAATATGCTGCAGTAAGGAATGTGTCTAAATCTATTCTTCAGTCTCTGCTTTCTCAAAATATGTATCTGATGCAGATGGTGTAGCCAGCATTTATAAAATGATTCTTATAGTTTGCAGTCTATGATACATGATACAATTGCAAGTTAGATGAGGAAAGGGGCTGGGGAGAAGGTTCATTTAATACAGTTCCTGCTGTGTGAGCATTAGGACTTAAGTTATGCTTTTCACATCCATGCTGGGAAACGCTGTACTGTGTTGGGGGAGGGGGAGTGGGCAGAGATTGTCAGTCTGGCCAATTGCCAAGCTCCAGTTTAAATAGAGACCTTTTCTTTTTCTTTTTTTTTTTTTTTTTAAAAAAAAAAAACAGGGTGGAAAGTAATAAAGGAAGATGCTATAGTAAAATAATAATAAAAACATACATCAATATCTGGATTATAGATACACACATACTCAAAAGTAAAATGTGTTACCTAGTTGACTTCTCACAACATTCAGATAAGTGGGTGAACATTGATTAATGCATGCCTTTAGTGAACGATTACTACGGCCACCCAATTTTACAGTGTACCTTTTTGATTCCATCTATCCAGAAGTGAAGACACATCCCTATCGTTTTCAAACCAGTCTAGTTTGGATCTTGCTCTCAGAAACAGAAGGTTGCATAAGTGATACTGTGAATGCTCTATACTCTAACCCTCAGGCATCCCTGATGAGCTTCCTTTGGGATGCAGTTTCAACATCACAAATTGAGGAACCAGTCAAGTCTTAGTGAAAGACTCAGAGCTGTGTTGTGTCAAATACAAAAGGGAACAACAGAAATATCTCCATGCCGAGACTGACAAACAAGGAAGGTAGCATGCATGGGAAAAATGGTTGCCATGCCAATGACCTAAAGAGGTCTCAATCTGCCCAGCACTGTGATCATGGAATTTCTAACTTCTTCTCTCAGCTTTGGTACACTCCTTGCCTTCATGTACTCTCTTCATTTACAGAGTCTGTCTCAACCACAATCCACATAGAGCTGTCTAATTTCTTGCTCCAGGTGACAAAAACCAAGAAATCTGGCAGGAGCCTGACTGACACCAAGATTCTCCTATAATATTGTGGAGATAATTTGACACTCTTCTCCCCTTCTTCCTGGTGCCAGTAACTATTAGTATATTGAGTAGGTTCATTTAGACTTTACTATCTAGCTGTTAAAGGAATTGCAGGTGTCCTCCCATGGTTGCCCATGAAACCCACCTTCAACTGGCCAGATGATCTGAAGAACTGCAATGAATGGTAGATTATAGTTGTGTGAAGTCATATTTTATAGCAGTGTGCACAGAACAAAAGCTAATTCAAATGTGTTTTGTAACTTTACACATTTTATAAATAAGGCAGGAAGTATTTAGTTTCACATCCTGAGGCCTAGCTAGAATTTGAATGGAGTTCTGTGGGAATCCAAATTCCATGCTGGAAGGGAAAGTGACACACTGCCTTACTGTATCTGTTTCATATTTTCTAAATTACTTTTAAACATTTCAAAAAGTCAAACACATTGTCCAAAGTCTTTTATTTTCCACTATAGCCATCCCATTTTTTTTTTAACGAAACCATAATGCAACAAGCTTCCTGGCCTATCAAAGGGCAGACAATTTTGTCTGAAGATCTAACAATGTAGCCACCACTGTCTGTACTGCCTGTGCCAGTGCTAAGTTCCAGGTGGCATCAGAATGAAGTAGAATACATCAGGACTTGTCAAACCTTGGCCTGCTCCCTGAGTTTGGGATCTTGCCTGTGTCTGCAGGGCACATGAGTTAAAAATACATTTAATAGTTTTCAATATTTGAAAAGAAAATCAAGAAAAGGGATGTTATTGCATGACATGTGAAAATCACATGAAATTAAAATGTTGCTATCCATAGAAACATTTATTAGATCAGAGTCAAGCTCATTATTTTATGTGGTGCCCGTGGCAGGTTTGCTGCTACACTGAGAGCTGCTCAGTTGTGACAGCTAGAACTGATGTCCCATCATGCTCTGCTACCTAGAAGTATCTACTGAACTTTTAGTAAGAACCACTGTAATCTTCCCTACTTGTCGAACCTACACTTGTTTCTTGCTTCACTTATTTACTCTCTATAGATCATAATTACCCTCTCTTAAATGATATTTATCACATAGCTATCTTTCACCCACTTTTTTAAAGACACAATTTTTTCACTTTTTATCTTTTGAACCAAAATTCATATTAGCACCATTAATTTCATCTGAGGAGCTTCAGAGAATTTCTCCAGTCTTTATATACCTTTCTGTATTTTTATTCTTTCTTTTAACATGCTCACACTTTTCTCCATGATGCTCTTTTTTTCCATTTTTTAACTTTTCGCTTTTTATTGAAAATAGGTATTTTTCTTTTTATCATTTTTATTTATATTTTTCTTTAATGTATCATCCCTAGTTTCCCCTCCCTTCCCTTCTCTTGCCCTACACCTGCTCCTGCCCCCCCCCCCATCTACTCCTCAGAGGAGGTAATGCCTTCCTTGGGTAGTCAACAAACTCTGGCATACCAAGTTGAGGAAGGGCGTAGGCCCATCCCCTCTGCATCAAGGCTGAGCAAGGTATCCCACCATAGGGAATGGGCTCCAAAAAGCCAGTTCATGTACCTGGGAGAAGTCCTGGTCTCCCTGCTAGGGGCGCCACAAACAGATCAAGCCTCACAACTGTCATCTACATCCAGAGTGCCTACTTTGGACTCATGCAGGTTCCCCAGCTGTCAGTCTAGAGTCCCTGAGCTCTCACTAGCTTGGGTCAGTTGTCTCTGGGGTTTTCCCCATCATGATCTTGACCACCCTTGCTCATACAATCTCTCCTCCCTCTTTACAACTGCTCTCCAGGAGCTCAGCCCAGTGCTTGGCTGTGGATCACTTCATTTGCTTCCATCAGTTACTGGATGTAGATTCTATGATAACAATTATGGTAGTCACTAAATAAAATCCACAAATGCAGAAAGGCTAGGAAAAGGGAGGACCCTAAGAGGGACACACATGGAGGGCCCCAGGAAGGACAAATAGTTAAGATCTCCTTGGTAAACTGGAAGGGGGGAGAAGGAAGGGAATGGAGGCACGGAACATGAGGGATTGAGATGGCCGAGTTGGGACAGGGATGCAGAGGGAGAGCAATGAAAGAGATATCTTGATAGAGGAAGCCATTATGGGCAAGGGAGAAATCTGATGCTAGGGAAATGACCAGGATTCTACAAGGATGGCCCCAGCAAAGGCTCTTAGTAACAGTGGAGAGGGTGCATGAGCTGGCCTTTCCATGATGCTCTTATACACAAGTTTATGTCCCATAATTTAAAATCTTTGAAAATGATTAAAATAATTGTAGATAAAGAGAAAGTCATAAAATGCATCACTTAGGATCTTCCACTAGTTCAAATGCCTATTTTTTACCCAGATTTTTACCATTTGATCATAAGGTTATTATATAATAATATAGTTATCCAAACCATTTATTTGGCACACATATGCTGTATTTCTACTCTCTCCTGGGTAGAATTAGAACTTTCAGCCTGGCAATCGAGAAAAAAAGTATTCATATTCCAGATATGTGATCAAAAGCAGCAATTGCTGTTATAAACACAAATTCCTCAACATTTTAATATATATAACCCAGTATCTGTTTTATTTATTGCTAAAATTGCTTTCTCCTTGAACATTGTCTTTGATATATCTATGAAAAAAGAAAGTAGCTGAAATTAACATGAATGGTACTAGGTTATTCTTGGAAAGTCAATGCTGGCACAGAGTGATGTACTTTTCCTTGACATATGGGGCTGAACTTTTAGTGTGTTCACAAATGACTTGGCTGCATTGTCACAATATGGATTCTGATTAAGTAGCTCTGGCTCAGAGGTTCAGGTTACATATCACTGCTGAGACAGGACCTGCTCCTTCTCTACCCTCTTCATTCAGAGTCAACACAGTGGGCTGCAGATATAGCTCAGTGGTATAGTTATTATCCAGCAAATCCATGACCCTAGGCGCAATCCCCAACATGTCAAAATTAAAATGCCTTAGGATAAACAAGTCTTCTTTGGATGATCACAGAACAATTGTGAAGGATCAGTTCTAAAGTGGAATGTTGTTTTTAAGACATCCATTAAAAGCAAGACCAGTAATATAGTACAAGCCATGGCTCTTGGGGCACAAAGGTACAAATCTATACACAGACCTGAAAAGTGAAAACTAGGGTTTAACCTGTGTTTCCACTCATACTACTTGTTTCTTAAGCTGTTGAACTGGAAATAATAGTTTGCTGTATGGTTCTTAGGAGGAAAATATAAGAATGCGGTGGTGGCGCACGCCTCTAATCCCAGCACTCGGGAGGCAGAAGCAGGCGGATCTCTGTGAGTTCGAGGCCAGCCTGGTCTACCAAGTGAGTTCCAGGAAAGGCGCAAAGCTACACAAAGAAACCCTGTCTCGAAAAACCAAAAAAAAAAAAAAAAAAAAAAAAAAAAGAATGCAATAGAATTTAGTTGGTAATTATACTCCCAGAGCTCCACCCGGGGCCTGGCCTAGCCGTGGATGTCTGCATCCAGATTCTTCAGTCCTTGGATGGGGTTTCTGGCACAACTATTAGGGTGTTTTAAGTAAATTAACCTGATGGCAAAAGGCTCTTTAGTTTTAAATCAGATAAGATTGGGCACCTTATTTAATGAGCACATACTATTTATTAGGAACTCTGCCTGATGCTGGGGACACAAAGCTCAATCAGGCAGCTTTTGAACATTTCATAAACCGGGCAGTAGTGCACGTCTTTAATCTCAGCACTTGGGAGGCAGCAGCAGGTGGACCTCTGTGAGTTCGAGGCCAACCTGGTATACAAAGTGAGTTCCATGAAAGGCACAAAGCTACACAGAGAAACACTGTCTTGAAAAAGAAAAACAAACAAACAAACAAAAAAAAAACACAAAGCAAAAGAAACCACATTTCATTCAGAGAGATAATCACCAGAAAACTGTCTTTTGGACATTCCAAAACACTGATCTCTTAATTTATTGGGCAATATGCTAACGGAGAAGCAGCTGCAATGTGGAGACAGATATAATTTGGTTGTATATAATGGGGTTAAGGTAACAATATATGATAAAGATTATATGAACAAATATCAATGGTATTCTGAGGTTGCAAGCCTCAGAGTATGGTCCCATTGATGAAAATGAAAAATGCAAAAGAGCCAGGCAAGGGGGAGGAGGGAGAGGAGTGAGTTTACTTTTATTCATATTGAATTGAAGAGCTGTTGGCTCCTGTCAGTGGAGAATTCAGAGTCATTTTGTAATGAAATCACCCTGGGTAGTAATATATATAATTGAAGCTCATTCACAGAGTTCATGGAATGATAACATGCACTTTTTGGTTATTCTGCAACAATGTAATTCAGATCATATGTTTGTGTATCCACTGTGCATTAGCAGAACTACAGAAAGGCATGCATGTTTATGTTTGGTATTTACCCTACATCAGCAGTTTAAAAAATTACTACCCTGCGTCGACTCTATTAATGACAGTCTGAATTTGGAAGGCTTGATAAGTTGTTTACAAGGAAGTTCAGAAGGAGAAATCAGCGAGTGTTTGCTGAATACTGTGAAAACATTTTTTCTCAGGATGTGTTGCTGGAAATGGCAATTAGTCAATGTAGGAAAACTGGTGTGTCTTTACACATTAAATCATGCTAAAACAAACAGCCTGGCCAATTCAGTTTAGCTTCTCAGACAAATAAATGCAATTATGCTGAAATACAGAACTGTCTCACACTACTCCTATTTGTTGCCATGAATTCTCATTAGAGTTCTCAGGATGAGCAAGAAAAGAAGCTTCTCTGTGCATTTTTACAGAAAAAAAAAATGTAGTGAGGAATAGGGAGATGAAGGATTTATAGAGACTCAAAGACGAATAGGTTGAAAAGTGTCCTGAAAAGTTTTCACAGCTTCTTTCTGAAAACTATATACTGTGCTTGGGAAGTTAAAGTTTCCTTTCTGGCTTCTCAAGAAGTTTCTGTGCATCAGTTCTCACTTTGCCAGTGAGATGGTACAGTAAAATAGAATTCAAGTACTTTCATCATAATCATTTGTGGGTTGCTTCTACTAAGCAACTCTATGACAAGAACTTTAAATCTCTGAAGAAAGAAATTGAAGAAGATATCAGAAAATGGAAAGATCTCCCATGCTCATGGATAGGTAGGATTAACACAGTAAAAATGGCAATCTTACCAAAAACAATCTACAGATTCAATGCAATCACCATCAAAATCTCAATGCAATTCTTCATAGACCTCAAAAGAATAATACTCAACTTCATATGGAAAAACAAAAAACTCAGGATAGCTAAAAGAATCCTGTATAATAAAGCAACCTCTGGAGACATCATGTTCCCTGAATTCAAGCTCTACTATAGAGTTACAGTAATAAAAACAGCTTGGTATTGGCATAAAATCCAACATGTGGACCCATGGAATCAAATTGAAGACCCTGACATTAATCCACACACATATGAACACCTATTTTTTGACAAAGAAGCCAAAACTGTACAATGGAAAAAAGAAAGCATTTTCAACAAACGGTGCTGGCATAACTAGATGCCAACATGTAGAGGGTTGCTTCTATATTAACCAATATTCACCCTTCTATAACATCTATGAAGAAATCAATCCATTTCAGGTAAACTGAGTTCTCCTTCCCAGTTTCTTCAATGAAAAGGGTGACCTAAACTAGTTATGTGTTGGACCACTACAAAATTTGGTTTAAGGATGGAGATACTGTTTAAATTTCTCTCAGTCACAAAGAATTTAAGAACTCAAGGAAAGTATGTCAGAGCAGCCTTGCTGTTACCTATTGGATGTACCCCAGGAATTTGACAGGGACACCTAGCCCATAAATAGATTAATCAGAGCAATCAGTAAGGTCTTGATGAAGCTGATGAATCAGGTCTTTGGCAACTAAATACCAATCACTATGTGACCAAATATGAATCTCCAACTTGCAACAAAAACATTTCTAATTTGTATAAAATCACCTCAAAGCATCGTGTGGTATCACGATGTCATCTACAATGTTCATACTCAAGAACCATCCACTCAAGGAAAATTACAGAAAAAAAAAACTCTGAATATTTAAAGTAATCTTAAGATTATTATTTATTGGGCTGCTGTATTAATCATGGTTTTGTAGGGGAGCAGAAATGCTTTAATGAGTATATGGTATGAAAATAGAATTAATAATATTAGCTTAGTCCAGCAACGTCCATCTACCTACTGTAGAGGTTGAGAACACAGTAGCCCCTCAGTCCATGATGCTAGATGGCTCAGAAGTCTCAACCCATTGCTGAAAGCTTTGGGGATTCCTAGAGCTATGCTGGTGTTTAATTAATGTTGGAAAGCTGAAAAAACTGGGTTCCAGCATCAAAGGATGGAGGCAACGACAGCAACAACAGAACAGATTCATGTATGAGCAAAAGGCTAAGGTAGGCAAAGCAATACTAATTTTCCTTTGGATTTCCTTATGTCTAGGCCATTACAGAAAGGTACTACCCACTGGGAATGTCCTCAAAGACTTGTCCAGAGGCATGCATGCATCTCACTTCTAGATATAATCAAATTGAAGGATTAACCTTCATAGCCAGATTCTTAGCTATTCCCAGCTGCATTCAGATAACAGTAGGAAGGTTGGACACCAATATAGAAATGAGCAATAAAAAGTGAAAGAGAGTACTTCTCCAAGTTGGCACTGTGAAAAATCAAGTCTAGAGTTAAACATTGTACAATCACTTTCTAGATATCTTTTCAGTGAAGCATACTAATTTATCAATACCACACAGTGATTAAAAACCTAGGACATTTAGTGGCTAAAGAAATATAGCAACTATTAAGAGTAGATACTGTTCTTGTTGCAGCTCACAACCCCTTGTATCTCAAGTTTCAGGGTATCCAGCACCTTCTTCTGACCTCTGCAAGTACCTATGCTCATATACACATAGCTGCTGAGCCATTTCTCCATCACTGAATTTTCAATTTTGATACGGAAATGTACTTAGTTATTTTGAAAATTCATGGAAGATAGATGTTCTGACCTCTACATTCCTTTGTATCCCTCACTGTACCAAACAGCATATCATCATGTAAAAAAGTCAAATATTTATTAATATCCATCCTTTATTTTACTAGAGATTTATGGTGCTTTGCACATGCAAAAATCTCAGTAAAGATACTTTAAGGAAGTTACAATTGTTCAGTAAGAATATGGCTTTATTCTTAGAATCCAAAGTTCCTTATCAACTTGCAGTGGAGCTGTGCACCATGTCTTTTTCCATTTTTAAATATTCACCCTAAGTCTTCAAAAATCAAGCTTTTCATCCTTCTGACAAACACTAATATGGAGCAGCAACATAAAAAATAATTGCATTTATTTAGTATGGGGAGGTGAGTGTGTGCCCGTGGGGAAATCAGATGACAATTTATGGGAGTAAGTTTTCTCATTCCATCATGTGGGTTCCAAGCATCAAACTCAAGCTTAGCAAGTAGTCATTCTTAGCAGTAAATACCTTTACCTGTTGACCTTTCTGGCCCCCTCAACTAACTACCTTTTAGAAAATTAGTAGTCATATATGGCCAGTGAAAACTATATTGGACCATTAATATTTAAACAAAATGTCTATAATAGTATATAAATATAATAGTATATAAATATTCTTCAGGAGTTAAATTAGGATCAGTTTCATGTGAAGTTAAGTTTTTCAGAATATTGTATTTTAATTTTAGAGAATACTCTAAAGTTTACTACTTTATGTGAAAGTTTAAGTACTACTTTATATCTCTAAATGTAGCCTTTATCACAATAAAGACATTATTATTTTTAAATGTTCAAACATACAAAGAAGTTAAGATTATATTGGGAAAAATATCCACTCAACAATCAACCTTTACACGAAAGATTTTTTAATTTAGTTTTATACTCATTATGCAACCCTAACTATTTCTTGGTATAAATGAATATAGTTTGAATAGTCTTAATTGTCTTATATCAATTTACCTGAGCTGTGAAAAAACTTTCTACATATGATTTATAATCAGTGTGTTTCAAGATTCATCATACACCTTCATTTATTTTGGAGATTCATTTAACTGATGCATAAGTAAAACATTCTATTAGTTTTTGATCTTTCAATAGCTATGTGTCGAGTGTGTCAGGGAGCAGGTGCTTAGGATATAGGGACGTGTTCAAGTTGTTTATCTTTATCCCTCATGTTACTCCAACAGATTGCCACAGATTAGAAAATAAAATGTGTTTGAATTGCCATTCTAGGGACTGAGAAGTTCAAGAACATGGCACTGCACTTGGTCAAAGCCTTTAGGTTGAGTCACAACTTTGTTGAAAGATAAGCAAACCCATGGTGAAAGAGGAAATTTAGGTAAAAATATAAATTTAATCAAAACCCACTCCCTTAAATAACTTTATTAATCCATCCTTAAGGGCAGAATACTCGTGTCCTAGTCACTATTTAATGATGTAAACTTTTAATATCATTTTAATGACAAGACAGTTTCAGCATGTTGTACATCGTTTTAACTCTTCTGCATGAGAAGTCATTCTTACTTATTTTTACACCAGCAGGTAAAATCACTAGTGCCTGTGTCAGTCTATGCCTTACACTAATTCAGTCTGAATAATTCCTTCACATTTCATTAGTCGATGTGGCTACCTGTCCTAATAGAGGGTGAGATGTTACAGCAATAAAGTTCTTTGAAAGTTACATCAAAATTTAATTGCCACAAAGACCAAGAAAAGTAAATTCACTCAATCTCTCTCCATCAACTATTGTTCAGAATTGGAAGGCAGAGAGATGGACAGTTCTCTGATTGGGGCTATGGCGTGGGAACTCATTCCTACAAAAGCCACAGGGGGACATCCTGGCCTTGGGGGTGACTCTGCCAAATACAAAAGGCAAAAGTTATTGCAATTTACATATTTCCATTTCGAGGCATCTTCCAACCCTTCAACCCATATGGCTTTGGTAATTATTTTTAAATGGAAATTCAGAGAGCAGCAGGCAGTAAGTATTTGGGTTAGGATTTCATATGGAGAGCCTCGGTGGGGTACTTGGCAAGCCTTTTCTTCTCCACAAAAACCAAAGGGGAAAGCTGGCATTTCAAATCTTAATCATAAGCACTCTATTTCTTTCTCACTCTGACCATTATTTTATAAGAAGGTGGAAATGACTGTGGGCTATGTACTTTCTTCCCCCATGGTCTTCCCTACTACACACATGTTACAAACACTTGTCAGAGGTTCGGAGTAGGCTTACATATAAATAACCACAGGTTATTACAGTACAAGACTCCTAAAGAGACAGCCATTTGGGCCAGAATACAGATAACCTCTGAAAAGTGGCTCTCCACTAATAGCACAATGTCTGGCTAATTTTTCCAAGTCGGCATTCAATGCTATTTTAATGTGATGGCTCCCAATACCAATTCACAGTTTAAAGCTTAAAGAATACAAACTTTAGAGTAACATACAATCTTTTATAATTAATAAATCTTCTTTTATTGAATGATCAGTGTGTGTGTGTGTGTGTGTGTGTGTGTGTGTGTGTGTGTGTGTGTGTTTGTGTTTAGTTGAGTATGATAGCCCAGGTTCTCATCAACTGGCAATGTAGCCCATTGAATTCACAATCTTCTTGCTTCTGCTTCTTTAGTACTGAAATCATAAAGCTACCAACATGCCCATTAATGAAGTGTTATTTTAAAATAATATTACTTTCTAAAATACAGCAAACTGTATAGGAAGTTTCTATTGTCTTACCTTGTCCTAAGAAACCCAACAAGCTAGGAACCATTGCTATAAGAAAGAAAGGAGTCTTCAGAATCCTATCTACACAAAATCTGATGACTGCATGGCCACTTACTAAGTGATGGATTTGGACAACTTCCCTAGTTTTAGTTTATTTAGATTTATAACAGTTAATGCTCAATTAGCAGTGTCAATGTGAAAATTAAATAATATCACATGCAAAAATATTTTGAAATTAATTTTCCTTCCTTTCTTGCCATTTTCTATGGCATTAAGGACTTCATCCTTTGGTGATCAGACAATTTGGCCTTGTATTTTCCCAGGCCCTCACATATGCTCCAATTGGCCCATATCCAGATGGGCCATGTGAGTGAGCACTCACTGGATGTATGTGCTTAGAGAAGAACTAATTCTAATGGTTTCAGGTCTGGTGGCTGTCTTATGGACTGTCTTATATGTTATCTATGAGTGTACATATTAATCTTTCTCTTTTTATGTGATTTCTTTATATTATTATTATTATTATTATTATTATTATTATTTACATCCAGCCTACTGTATCCCCTCCTTTCTCTTCTCCTAGTTCTGCCTCTCCCACTTCCCCTCTCCCCAACGCCTATCAACACCTATCCCCTGATTCTCCACAGAAAAGAGCAGGTCTCCCCTGGATATTATCCAAACATGACATATCAAGCTGAAGACTAGGGACCTCCCCTTGTATTAAGGCTGGGCAAGGTGAGCCAGTATGAGGAAAGGAGTCCCAAAATCAGGCAAAAGAGTCAGAGATAGCTCCTCTTCCCACTGTAGGAACCCCACAAGAAGACTAAACTACACACTGTAACATGTGTACAAAGGGCCTAGGTCAATCCCATGCAGGCTTCCTGATTGTTGGTTTAGTCTCTGTGGGTCCCTATGAGCCCAAATTAGTTAATTCTGTGGGGTTTCTTATGGTGTCCTTGATCCCTCTGGCTACAAGAAACATTCCTTCCCCTCTTCCACAGGATTTTCAAAGCTCTGACTGCTGTTTGGCTGTAGGTCTATGAATCTCTTTCCTTCAGTTGCTGGATGAAGCCTCTCTGGTAACAATCGAGCTATCTGGCAATTTATGAGCAGAGTATCATTAGGAGTCATTTCATTGACTCTTTTTTAAAATCTTTGCAGCAAGGCTAATGCCTATGTCAGCTTGGAGGACCCTCAAATGATGGCAAATGGTACAGGAGAAAAGAAAGCAGGGATATTATGCCTACCATGTTGCAGTTCTCTTATGCAGTGAAGATTCAGACTTAAATTTCATCTGGGTTGAGTTGCAAGTCTTGCTAAATACAAGAAGGTTATATGAATCATATTAAGCAATAACACAAGCTCCCTCTGGAGGAAGGAAGAAAGCCAGAGTCTCTGGAAACAGGAGAAAGTGGAGGAAGGAAATGAAGTAAAGAACTACTTCGGAATCATAAAGAAGACTCTTGATGAAACATCTTTCTTGCACACGAGTAGCAGATGAGGATACTTTAGTCTGGGGTTAAACTCTTGCTGCTACCTCCCAAATTCTATTACTGACAGGTTATTTCTCCTACTGCCATTATACCAAAGGTGACAGCTAATTAAAGAGAAGATGAGTTACATTAAAGTATTTTAGGTGAATAAATAACCAGAGGAGATTCTAGATAAATGAGCACACAATTCCCTTCACCAAGATATTAGATAATAGTAGCATAAGGAACAGTAATTAAAATCAATATAGGGTTTGTGAAGAGTGTCAGGAAAGCACATTTAATGAGGACAATTAGTGGTATTGTCTAAAACAAATCTCAATAGGTTGACCAATTAATGTATCCTAATGTATATAATAATGAATAAAGTTCCAAACTTCAAATACATTGGATTAGTGACAAGAATTAAGAGTATTTCCCATAGTCAGCTTGAAAACTACCCACACAGCATAAATTGACATTAATAGTTAATGAAAACAAAATTTCAAAGTATACTGTCTCATATGAAAATAGAAGCCTAAAATTGGTATTGAGCAAAGGACATTTTTAAATCATAGGAATTGGCCTGACTTGATTCCAATGCTACCAATTCCAGTTAAAATATGAGTAATAGAGGAGAATGGTGACATTCAACACACTCTTCTGTGAAGTAAAGTCTTAGGTTCTTTTTTTTCACAGTTGATTTGTTTTGGATAAATACCTTAATTTATCTTAATCTCCATTTTCTGAATTTAAAATGGTCATCACTCTGCCTACTTTACACATTTGTTAGATGATATGGAAATATACCTAAGTTCTGGCTTTGTTTTATCATCTGCTGTGTCTTAAATATCATTGGTTCTCTTTTATTGAAAGGCAAAAAGCATAATCTCTAAATGCAGAATACTCTTCCCTGTCATATACTGCAACTGTCTTCTCTTAGCTTAAGTCCATTTACTAATAAAATGTAAATAAAACCTGCCAAACAGGGTTATAGGAACAGTTAATTAGGGATGAAAACAGTATCTATCACCCCACCTGCTGTTAGCTTTTTATTAATTTTCTCCCTCCAAGAATGCTAAAGTATTTATTTGTAGCCTCCAAAGCCACAACCAACTCACTCCTTAACCTTACTCAATGCTGGTCCATCTAAAACCATCCCTGGATGCAGACATGCCAGCTTTATCTGTCACTCTTCTCTTGTTCCCAGAGATGAATGCATTTCCAGCAATCTGAAGCTTAGCTTGGGTGAGAATAATAGAGTGCCTACAGGATCCTTTTAATGAATTTGGTTGGAATATGCTTTGCCTGTTCAATAAATCCAGCAGAAACTTCCCAGGTATCATACAGGCAGGAACAATGTGGAGTTTAAAGTTTGTTTGTTTGTGGATTCCCTGTTCCATTCTGTTCTCCGCAGTGTTCATGTAACAAAGCCGAAGTGTGTAATTTTCTTATATATGACCAATCTAACAATTATTTTGTTATATAGATTTCATTATGAAAATGTTTTAGATATTTTGTCTTTTATATAGTGCTGATTACAATGAGCTGAAAGATGTTGAGATCGATATGATTTTAATAAAAGGGATGTAGGTGGTAGAGATGAGAGTGCTTGGTTGGTGATATTAGTAATGACTGGAGATTCTTGTTGAGCTAAAGCACTGAGAAATGTGCTAGTTTTCAAAGGTCAAAGATCTTTAAAACAACTGATTTTGAACTCTAAGTATGTCAGAGGATGTGGAATTGGAAAGAGATGGTACCATTCTTGTCTCATCAGCTGTGAGTATGATACAGTATTTCACTACAAAGAGTATGGTAGCAAGAGCTGAGGCCATGATGGTGGTGATAGCCATGGTGGCCATGATGGCAACAGGAGGAGTGATAGGTCATGATGATGGTTATGGTGTTGGTAGTAATTGTGGTGGTGATGGAAGACAGTACACATGATAATAACTGTAGTGCTAGTGATAATACTTTGGGAAGAATTGTTTCATGGATCTGTGGAGGAAATATCTTGATAATGTTATTATAACTGAGTAAATTGAGTAAAACACTGACCTTCAAGGGTAACCTGAGAGGTAAAGAGATGCTTCATCCAGTAACTGATAAGAACAGATGCAGAAACTCATAACCAATAACACTAGACAGAGCTTGGGGAACCCTGCAAAAGAGGGGGAGGAAGGATTGTTGGATCCAGAGAGATTGAGAACACTATGAGAACATGGCCCACAGAATCAACTAAGCAGGGCTCATAAGGGCTCACAGAGACTGAAGCAACAAACGTGGACCCTGTATTGGTATGAGCTAGGTCCTCTGCATATATCTTATAGTTGTGTAGCTTGCTGTTTTTGTAGGACTCTAAACCTCAGGAGTTGGGAGTGTTCCTGACTCTTTTGTCTGTTTTTGGGACCCTTTCCTTTCTACTGGGTTGTATTTTCCAGCCTGGATATGAAGGTTAGTGCCCAGTCTTATTGTAACTTGTTATGTTGTGTCTGGTTGATAACTCTGGGAGGACTGCTCTTTATTGAAAGAAAAAAGAGGAGTGGATCTGGGGAGAAGGGAAGGTGAGGGAGGGATTGGAAAGAGTAGAGGGAGGAGAAATTGTGGAAGGGATATAGTGTATGAGAGATAAATAAATAAATAAATAAATAAATAAATAAATAAATAAAGGCTTAGAGAAAAGAAGCTTTGTTTTAGAATTCTCACATTGCTCCTTCTTTACCATACAGCTCTGCATAGCTATCTTATGAGCCTAACTATTTATTCTTTACAGGAATGGCTCATATATTTCCCTAAATACTCATAAAAATAATTATTTCAATTATAATGAATTTTTAGGAAACTGCACAATGAAAAGATACACATTATTTTTATAAACAGACAGTAACTTCTTGCTTTCTTGAGTACATGGCTTTTGGCAAATAGAAGTTTTATTTTCACTTTCATTTTATGTTGATTTTGCTTTAATCTAATAAAAAAAGTATGTTCATTGTCTTAGGATTTCTATTGCTGTGAAAAGACACCATTACCACAGCAATTCTTATAAAGGAAAGCATTTAATTGAGGTGGTAGCTTACAGTTTCAGAAGTTTGGTCCATTATCATCATGGCAGGGAGCATGGCAGCTGGGAGTATGGTGACATGCAGGCAACATGATGCTGGCTACATCTTGACCAGAAGGCAATAGGAACTTGAATGATCTACTGGGCATGGCTTGAGCACATTGGAGACCTCAAATCATTCACAGTGACATACTTCCTTCTACAAGACCACCCCTACTCCTACAATACCACCCCTACTCCTACAAGACCACCCCACTCCAACAAGACCACCCCTACTCCTACAAGACCACCCCTACTCCAACAAGACCACCCCTCCCATTAGTGCCACTCCCTTTGGGCACCATTTTCTTTCAAATCATAGCATCCATGAACAGTCAACAAATGAGTATTCAACTCTAAGGACTGGGTACATTCCATACACCATGTATAATAAGAGAAAATTAAGTTACTTTTGAGTCATCCTTCAACAAGGATGCTAAAAAGAGGAGAGAAGTAGATGAGGAAAAAGAGGAGCCAATGCACTGGATAAAGGCTAGAATTCAGTGAAAGCACTGCTGTAGTGAGCATAATGGGCAAGAGACTGGGTCCCAATTCTTAGAACTCACAAATACTACCTAAAAAGGAAAAAGAAGGCAGCAGAAGTGAGGAAGGATATCTGAAAGATTATTGAAGATCTCATCAGGAGGAGAGTAACCTATCTTGTCTTGCTTCATTCTAAAGTGGCCAAATGAAAGACAGGCAAAGAAACAGTAGACATACTCAAGATGAAGTGATGTGAAGGTATAGGAGTAGACTGGGTTGGTATGGCCAAAAGCATAGGTATGGCAGCAGGTACCAGAAGCATTCAGAGGCCAGAAACAGCCCTACTTTAACAAAACAATGTGGAAAGAATAATGTCCTGCAGACAAATTGCTCTGTTGTTATAGATATGCTGATTTATTTCTAACTACTAGAATCATGGATTAATATCTGTTGTTTTAAGATACAAATCTTTGGCATTGTATTAAAGAAGTCATAGGCACCTAATACAATCTATAAAATTTTTTACGGTTTCCCAAAGACACTTTAGAAATACTTTGTCTATTGTAGATTTTTAATATTCTCTTCACTGCTTCACCATTAATCTAATTTCAACATCCCCTCCCTAAAGAACAATCCACACCAAGAACACCGGCAAATTCTATTGTGACTGTAAATATTACTGACAAATAGACTTTAGGTTCTCTTTGAGCTCAAAAGAATGCAAATTTCACATCTAGGGAGGAGGCAGTGTTACATTCACTAGAAGCAGGGAGGCCACAGAAACTAGAGAACAGAGAATTTTAAAAAATGTACAGGAGGAAGAATTGGGATGTACGCCCACCAGCCAGTGGAGTCAATGCAGATCAGAATGTTGGATGATCAGGTCCCACAGAGAGAGGATCCCCAATGCAGCTCCTGTAAGACTTCATTGTCAGTTTATTGTGCTCTGTTTTCACGTTGCTGCTCGTCTCGGTCAGCTCAAGCTACCTGTTTTGACAAAATGCTGCAGTTGCTAGTTTGTACTACACTGATGTCTAAAGCACATAGCCGAGATTAACTCTGACACTCCTTTAGTTTGGATCAAGTTTAATGTCTATTGGTTTTGGCAAAAAGACATGGGTTTTTCTTTTCTTTTCTTTTTTATTTATTTATTTCAGTATGTGTGTATGTGTGTGTGTGTACATGTGTGTGAATACCAGAAAATAACTTTTTGAAGTTGGTGCTATCCTTCCACCATGTGGGTTTTGGGAAACAGAGTTCAGTTCACGAGGCTTGGTGGCAAGCACCTTTATCTGATAAGTCATATCACAAGCTCTGGAGACGGATTGTTTTGTTTTGTTTTTTTGAGACAGGGTTTCTGTGTTCTGTGTAGCTTTGGAGCCTGTACTAGAACTCACTTTTTAAACCAGGCTAGCCTTGAACTCACAGAGATCCTCCTGCCTTTGCCTCCGAGTGCTGGGATTAAAGGTGTGAGTCACCACCACTGCTGCCCAGCTGATTGCAAGAGTGCACTGTTGACTTTGCAGCAACTGTATTTACTCAGCCTCTTGAGAATTGGCCAAAAGTGACTGAAATGCCTTCAATGAATTAAATACATCTGTGCAAGGCTACAAGTACCTACAGGCTTTCATAATCCTTAGTATAGTATGACTTCTGACTTTGCTTTGCTGAAATCACTCTCAAAATCATACTATAAACCACACGATAATTCCTCTATACTTAATGGAAGATCATGCCACCTCAATAAAATCTGGATGCTTTTTGTCTTCTTTCATATGGAGAGCATTCTAGGAATGAATATTTCTGGCCAATAGAAATGACTTCGGTAGTCTGCAAGTTCCCTGTATTGAATATGTTTGGAGTATGAAGAGATGAAGCACAGAGAATCCCAAGCAAAAGCCAAAGGTAATTCAGAAGTTCCAAGAGAGCAGGAGCCCCAGCACACACCAAGCATTATGGATTAGTCATTTTTTTTTTCAAAATTCAAGTGAGCTGACTTCTTGATGACTCTCACAGAAGGCAGCCATCACATTAAGAGGAAACCCGAGCAGCAATCCTTCATTTTCTTTTCATTTTCATGAATTTTTTTAACATAATAGGAATTTATCAGAGAACCAAATCACTGAAATATGAAAATCACAGAATTAGCATTTACCCAAATGCCTCAGCTCAGCCCATCACAGGAAGGGCTCCTTTTAATCATACCAAGCTGCGGCTTCGTCACTGTAGTTCCTTACACGCTAAAGAGCTCCTTTTTCTTCCAGAAAAAAAATTAATTAGTTGGCCAAAGAATTGGATTAGTGAAGCAAAGAGCTTTCAAAGATTTTGAGGGAAAAAACAAAAATAAAATAAATAAAACCTCATCCACATTTTCAAGCTGTCACTCTACGAAATACATTTCAGTGTGAAGTCCTTTTAGAATTAGTTAATTGAATGACCACCTCCTTTTTGTTTCCTGTTCTCAGAGTGAAAGTTGTGATCTCTTAAAATATAACTTTTTCTTAAAGGCCTGAATGGTTTGCTCAGCTGCTTCTCTCTGTGCTAGACTAGCCACATGTGACATGGATGAGGTGCACTACCTCTCAGCTGGAAGCAAATTATAGTTACAGTCTTTCTTTTTAGCAGATCTGTTTTACTTCAAGATTATTTAATTTTCCTGTTTTGTTGTCTATATGAAGTTTTTTATCTCATGTTAAAAAAATAACTTTCACTAATTGATATATTTTATTCCCATACTGCTTGTTGAAGGCTAAATGATTGGGAAGATTCACATACATTTCTTTGTCCCTTTGAAGTTTACTTCTTCACTCTGAAATGGAAAAGCAAGGGTTGGGGTTAATATTGTCAACTTGACAAGATATAAAATCATCTAATAAACAAACATCTGTACATGTCTCTAAAGGAGTCTGTAGATTTGGTTAAATAAGGTGGGAAGAACCATCCTAACTATTGATGGCACAAATCCACTCCTTGGCCAAATAAGAATAAGAAAGTGAGCTAAGCATTCCCACTCATCTCTCCCTGCTTCTTGACTGAAGAAGGAATATGACCAAGAGCCACACACTTTTGTTGCCATGACTTGTTTTTTGCCAAGATGGATGCACTGTCAAGCTGGCAACCATAATAGATAATTTCTTCTTTGTACTTGAGCCACCCTGATAATGTCATCTTATATACATGTATATTTGTGTTTATACCAGTCTATATTTACAAAGATGGTAAAAAGATGGTAGGTAGATAGATGATAGATAGATTGGTATATTGATAGTTTGATAGATAGATGATAGATAATAGATAGATAGATGATAGATAGATAGATAGATAGATAGATAGATAGATAGATAGATAGATAGATAGATAGATGATAGATAGATAGATTTGATAGTTTTCTAAAAAACCTTGACTAATGTTCCCCCCTAATTTGTGTCTCTTCACCCAATTTTTTCACAGCTGGAATTACATTTCTACAACTAATATCCAGAAGGAAAAAATCCATGCAAAATTTTGTTCAAAGTATAGAATTCAAATAATCTAGATATTAAAAAAGTAAGCATTTAAGAATGTAAAAATGCAAACCTTTCTGAAGTACATAAGGTGATTATTTAATCTAAGGTTATTATAGTTTAAAGTGTAGTGGCCCCAGAAAACCTATCTCATTCTGTTTCCCAGAAAAATAAATACATAAATGAACCCCAGAGACAGACAGTAACTAATATTGGATAATGGATCATTTAACTTCCAAATACAATCTCTACCTATTATCTAACACAAACTTTATTTACATCACCCTGAAAAATGTAACAGTACATCTGGGCAATTAGGAAGAAAGAATAAGTGTATATGCAGAAACACATAACTGAACTCAGAAAAACATAGGTTAATATAAGACATTTAAATTATCCAAGATATTTCCAACCTTAAGTCTAGAACAGGCACAGATCAGTTCCAGATGATCTTGTCTAAATCTATTTGCAAATCCATAGTTAAATCTGCACATATTGCCATGTTCACAAAATGCTACCCTGTGATATTACACATGGTTATGGATTAATTAGAATAAATCTAAAGCTTCTAAGACTAATTTATTGAGATAAGAAATAATAGTTTGGGAGTCTACAAAATGGAATTATCCTTTCCCTAGTGTTTTGTATAGAAAGTTTAAATTATCTCCTTTCAGTCAAACATAAAGTTATCTTCAATTAAAAAGACTTAGCAAGGAAATAAAAATACTGAAATGACTAGGTACCATAGAAAAGTATTTTCATGTGCAATTGAAAATATAAGTATGAATAATATGAGTTAGAGGCATAAAATTACAGATGCTCTCGGTTGAATTAGTAATTGTAGTTTTCTAAAATTCAATCATTTGCTTACTTAGATTAATTTTTCAGGACAAAAATATAAAGCCAGAGTGATGTCAACAACACAGGGGAATAACAAACTGGCTCCTGAATATCTGTCTTCTCACAAAGACATGGTGTAAAACAACTATATATATGCATCAGTTCTCTGCAGAGAAAGTAAGAATTCAATAGACAGACTTCTACACACCACACAACTAAGACAATACCCACATCAAAGTAGGTTGAAAAAAATCAGTGCGGATATAGCTGTGAACTAGCTCCACCCAAAGCACAGCATCTTCCAAACTCAACAAAGAAAAACAAAACAAAAACCTTCAACTTACAACTTCACAAAGGAAGAGGTCTTGTACCACACATACAGTATTCAACTTTTACAGTTCTTGCCAGAGGGCCTAACTCTTATATCACTGGGCTTGAGGAATGGCAAGAATACATCATCAGAGGATTCCCCTCAAGCACAAGGAACAAAAGGATGTTTTGAAGCCCAGTAGCACAACCAGTGGCTATAACGTCTGGAATTCGACCTGCTTACAACTTAACCTAGTAAGAAGTTGGTTGCAAGATTTTCTAGCGTCTCCTTACAGTTCTGGAGTCTATCAATTCAATAACTGAGAGTCTACAGAACAGATAAAGAATAAACCTGTTCCAGATTAGACAGGAAATAGAAAACTTCCTGAAGTTTCTTTCCTGGCTTGCTACAATAATTGCAGCCTTACAGTCTCCCTTTGGACAGAGACAGAGAGAGTTCCTCATGGCTGAATAGGAAAGAAGTGTGACTTTGCTTGGTGTACTTCAAAACTAATTCCAGACCAGAAACTTTCTATTCCTCAGAGCATCTGACACTTCTTCTGCTTGCTTAAATAGGTGAATGGTCAGTCCCTGCATCATCTACCCTGATTTGCTAAAATAGTAAACCCATATCTGGAGAGTCTCCCTGGAAATAGTTTCTGTTTTCAGTCGTCATCCTCTCTTGTGTAGCTTCACCTGAAAGACTGGCTACTAAATCGCCTATCCATGGGAGTTATTGGAGTTTTGAAATCTAGAGTTTCCTAGATCACAAAGAAAAATTGTGACTTACAGATTCATCAGCTATTTCCCCAGGTTCTATGTAAGGACTCTAAACAAGTATACAGGCATCTGCCACAGACTTTTCCTTGATGTAGGACTGACCAAGTAGGAGATAAATTATGCCTCTGAGGGAATTTTCTGGTAAAAAGGGATTGGAATACATTTGTAACAGTCAAGTAACCCTAGCTGCATCCCCAATGGCCTCTGGATGAGTTGAGGGGAGAGAAATATCTCGGACATGAGGCCAGTCTAACACAACTGTGATTGGTAGTTCTTTTATCTAGCAAACATAAAGCAACATATAGACCCAAAGAAAATGAAGAAATGAAGTATATGGCACATAAAATAATAAATCTCTAGAAACTATCATCGATGAAATGGAGATAGGACACCATCTGACAGAGAATTCAAAAGATTTGTCAAGTAAGGAGAACAAGCCAGAACAATGTGAAGACTTGACCAAAGTGATACATAACATTTATAAAGTAACATGTAGGATTTACTGTATTCAAAAATAACTAAGAAAAAAATAATTGCACAGAGGGTTCAATAGAAGTCTAAGCCAAGTTAAAGAATCAGTGATTTTAAGGCATTTCTGTGGAATAGTTACATCTCAGAAGCAGAAAAAAAAATAAAAGAATGACTAAGTAATTATATAAATTATGGGAAAACATAAAGTATAAATTAAAACATGGATTATCAAAATACTAGATAGAAAAGAATGTTATAAAGTGATTAAAACATATTCAAATAAATAATAGCAGAAATTCCCCCAAAGTCTGGGGAGTTAATAACAAAGTCAGAATCAGGAAATTCACTGGTTGCTTAAATAATGAAATATGAAAGATATCAATAGAAACAATGAAATATAAGGGCTAAAGGCAATATAGAATAATAGCAACACACACAAAAAAACAACTTGCTACACAGAGAAGACATTTATAATATAATGTACTTTACATTGCATAGTAACCATTTAGAAATGCTCCCATAATCAATCAAAACAGAAAAAGAAATGATAGGAAATATATCACTATAGACAAACAGCAGCAGCAGCAGCAGCAGCAGCAGCAAAGACAACAACAACAACAAAATACCACAGACGAACACAAGAAAGAAATAGAGGTACATAAACTATACATAAAATATAAAAAGAAACAACAAAATGATGATCATAAATCCTCACCTAAAAATAATTCTACTATATAAATGGGATCAATTATCTGGTTAATATAT